>NW_028301578.1:1090000-1272500 GCF_042242905.1 Orbicella faveolata | reverse complement strand
CAAAACTAGATATAGGGCTATTCAACCATTTTGTCCCCCATCCCCCACTGCTTTTGTCGATGTAATTGTTTTTGTTCATTTTATACCTTTCAACCAGCTTATATAAAGCTTAATCTTTTGGGTGCTTTCAACAACAACAACAACACCAATTTATTTCAGTATTCCCATATGAGTAAATGGTGTTACCAAAAATATAATACAGCTAAAATGATGTAACTATAACGTTAGTATCTGGCATTGGTATACATGTAGAGGTTCCTGATGTGAAGAGAGTGATTCATATTGGTGTGCCTCAATGTACATTAAGGAAGATTTTTTTTAGGAAACTGCATGAACAAAATGAATGGGAAACAATGCAATGTCATTGCTCTTTTACAGTTCATGTTACTTCATGGTAATAGGGCTCTTCAGCCTGTTATACAACCATGTGCAACAACAAATCTCAATGTATACTTTCTACGTCTTGTGGTTGATCAGAACATCAGCCACATAGCTTTACTATCAACAATGGTTCTTTCTCCATCTCCTTTTTTTTTCAGTATTATTTATTGAACTGCAAGAGCAACATTCCTATTTGAATTATCCATAAATGGTCATCCTTTGAGGAATTTGTGTAGCACTATTATGGTCTGAAAATTAACAAAGAATAGTAAATAATGGCAGGAAATAAATTATCTTTCAAAGGCTAACAAAAAGATTATGACATTTTTCTTATGGGGATATTAATGTAACTCTGTACACCTTTAATGTTTGATTTGTTTTTAGCAGAGATAATTCCCACATTACATTTGGAAACCCACTAGTCCGGATGATGCGTTATCAGTTATACATGTATAAATAATTGTCTCTTATATTTGTTCACAGTTATTTGCATGGATGATAAATTATTGTTATTTACTGATTAATGTTATTGTGACGGAATAAAGTTTTGCTAGTTGCAGTTACTTCCTAACTAAAGTGGGGAGAGAGGAAAGGGCCTCAAATTTCAGCTATGGTTATCTATGGTTATTTTCCTTTACACATCATTTCCACAAGTAAATTATAAAAAAATAAATAAATAAATTTGGGTGAAGGCTCTAAAGCAAACTAAACTCTTGCCTGACCACAGAAGGTTTGTTCATGTTTTTTGGGGGGAGACTATAGGGGAGGTCTCAATAATAAAGAGAGGGGAGCTAAAAAAAAAAGATATTATATACATCTATAACAGCAGAAGCTTCTTAACAGATAGTAAAAGATACATACATAACAATATGTGGAAGAAACAAACTAAACTTCATGTTCAGACCATTTGCTACATCATCCAGGTACGTAGCAGAATATTATGACACGGACCTTTGACTCATTTTGGCAATTTAATATCAATACATTTTGGACTGCTAGAATCTGATCTCCTTGATCTTTCAGAGAGAGGAAAACACACTCACCTTCGCATCTCCAGTGCCACATTTGCTTAGCAAGGGTGATATTTCTTCGTCTTTTCACCTGGCTCTAAGTTTCCCACTGCCGATTCGAAGTTAATTTTATGATTTCTTGGGGTATGGCCAGCGACAAAGTAATTGTTGTATTAGCTGGTTGATTCTCAGAGTTCTAAACGTTTCTTCCCACCTTCTCCGCTGCTACAACAAAGGACGATGATTACGATCGTGAATGACATCGTTGCAGGCGACGTACTCCTTTGGTTACGTGGAAACTTTAACGATTCCTTCGGATCGATCGGGAAAGGTCACCATTTGTTTTTTCGTAAAGCGCGCCTGTGTCAACTGAGCGAAGGTGCCGCCATCTGGGCCGGAAGTAAAATGGAATGCGTAGAGCTTTGTAATTTTCATTTCTGCTGCGCATTCATTTTTTGTCAGCCAATGAAAAAAGTTCGAATTTTTGGGTGCGTCCAGAGCTACTCGTCAACGACATTTTAAGACGAGTAGCACTGGGGACGAGAATGATCTGGATCATCCAGCAAAAAGTGACGTCACATCCGGTTTAAACTGCGCCGCTCAGCTCGTTTCACAAAGCGAAAAAAATGGCGTTTCGATTGGGGAAGATTTTCCTCTATTTGCAAGCCATCAGGTTCGTGTCCTTTCATACTGAGGATAGGAATGTTGCAGGCCTATTTCTTCGACTTTTTAAGCAAAACTTTCGGCAAAAGAGAACAGGTTAGTATTGTTTTGAAGGGAAATAACGGAGAGCCTTCTGTCATCGAATGGCGGATTTTACACGTATCCAAAACTGGTGTTGTTCCGACTTTTGGTTCTTATTGTTCGTGATTCGGAGATAAAACTAAGTGCAATAGCCTATAATGTTAGCAACAACCTGGATGAAGTATTGCTGGCCATAGTTTGCACTGTGCAGTACGGGAACATGTTTAACGGAAGCCGTTTTAACTAAAAGGGAACACAGTTGAAGCTCTGTATCCACGAGCGTGTGGTGGAAAATCGTATACGCAAGGATAGTATCCTATTTCCGTATCTCTTGTTGAATACTTTTTTTCTCTGTAAGAAATAATCTATGTTGAGAGTTAGAGTTCATTGTAAATGCGTGCTTTGGGGGTATCAGATTTCCCAGAAAAGATCAACAAAGGGGTGAAGCAGTCCATGCCAGATGTTACGTATATGGTTTGTCTTACCATATTTGGAGTAAACATGTGCGTTCTAGTTCTATGTAGCTTACATGAAGTACGCATTAAACGAGTTGAGTTGCATTGCAAATGGCGTCTTGTCGTGCCATCCGTAACATGGTGTCAGAAGTGTTTTGTTGATCTTATGGCGAGCTGCAGCGCTCAAGATTACGTCTTCTGGTTGATATTCAGTCAAAGCAGTTACTGAAGCGAAACGAAGCGACAATTCCTTGATTTACGGTACGTACAGCGAATTTCAACATCGACCACGTGCGTTGAAACCCAGCGAAACGATGTCAGACACCGAACAAGATCCTCCACCACCAGCTCCACCGCAAGCTCCACAGCCTACTCCGCCGCCTCAAGTCCTCAGTTTTCCTTCAAATTTTCCAGTATTAAGCGCTATGGTTTGTCGTGGAGATATCACGAGCAACTGGGAATTTTTTAAGCAACAATGGCAAGATTATGAGGTAGCAACGGGTTTGGATCAGAAGAGTCAATCGATCCGATTAGCAACCTTCCGTTCTGTTATGGGAAAGGAGTGTCTGCAAATTTTCCTGAATCTGAATTTTGGCACCGAAGTACTGACGATAACTTCAGCATTGAAGGCGCTGGAAAACTATTTCCTACCAAAGAGAAATGTCGTCTATGAGAGGTATGTCTTTAACTCTTGCATTCAAGTACCCGAAGAAACTGTTGATTGCTATGTCAATAGATTAAGAAAACTCGCAGCATCGTGTCAGTTTGGAGCACTTGCAGAAGAAATGATACGTGACAGGCTAGTTATTGGAATACAAGATAAGGGTACAAAAGCTAGATTGCTCAGAGAGAAAGATTTGTCTTTGGATAAAGCTCTTGACATGTGTAAATCAAGTGAAATAACGAATAAGCAGCTAAAGTCGATTCAAAAGGATGAGAAACAAAACAATGAGGAACTGAACTTAGTTCATGTGAAGCGTAAACCGATGCAAGGCAAGATGCCTTCTCATCCGAAGAAACCACCAAATCCAAAGAAACCTGACAAAAAATGGAAATGTAAAGATTGTGGCCAACAAAAGAAGCATGCCAAGCAGACAGAATGTCCAGCTTATGGTCAACAATGTCGCAATTGTAAAAGAATGAACCACTTCGCCAAAGTGTGTCAGGCAGGCAAAGAGAAGGTTCATGTCGCTGAAGTGGCAGAACGTTACGAGTCTGAGGAATCATTGTTGAAGATAGAAGAAATTACTGCAATTAATGGTAGTGGTAAACAGTTGACATCCAGTATTACCTTTGTGATAGAAGAGCAGTACAAAGAGCAACTAGTATGTCAGTTGGACACTGGTGCAACTTGTAATGTGATCAGTCACAGAAATTTAGTTCAGCTGTTGCAGAATGGTGATCCCCCCTTGTCGAAGTCCAATGCCCAGCTAAAGCTATTTGATGGTAGCTTGATGAAGCCTGTAGGTGAGACCACACTCACAGCAGAGAGAAGGGGCAAGCGTCTGGACCTGAGATTCCAAGTTGTTGAGAGTTCTAACAAACCCCTCTCATCGGCTGAGGCTTGTGAGTAGTTGGGACTTCTCAAAGTGGATATAGATCCTGAAGAGTCCATTCATGTCCTGAAAAGCAGTAGTAACCTGACCAGAGATCAGATTCTTGTTCAGTACAAAGATGTTTTTGAAGGGTTAGGCCATATTGGTGATACAACCATTATCACAGATCCCAGCGTAAAACCAGTGCAACATTCTCCGCGCCGAGTGCCAGTTCCCCTGCGTGATAAGGTCAAGGCCAAACTTGATGATCTGGAAAGGAAAGGAATCGTGGAGAAAGTCACAGTACCGACCGACTGGATTAGTAGTATGGTGGTTGTCGCAACACCAAATAAGATTAGGATTTGTTTGGATCCTAAAGATCTTAACAAGGCAGTCATCCGTCCAAAGTACCAAATGCCTACTCTAGATGAGTTGTTGCCCATGCTTAGCAATGCCAAAGTGTTTAGTACCTTAGATGCTAAAGATGGGTTTTACCAGGTTGGATTAGATGAGAGCAGCAGTCTCAAGACAACATTCTGGACTCCCTTTGGGCGTTACAAGTATTTGAGGCTACCCTTTGGTATCAACCTGGCTCTAGAAGAGTTCGAATGCAAATTGCATGAGAAGCTTGATAGTCTTCCCGGTGTAGAAGTGATAAGAGATGACATATTGGTCATGGGCTATGGAGAGAATGATGAAGAAGCAAATCGAAATCATGATGAGAACTTGATTCGTCTGCTAGAGCAAGCTCGAAAAGCCAATCTGCGTCTAAACAGCAGCAAGTTGAACCTCAAGAAGTCTGAAGTCAGATTCATGGGACACTTGATCACCAAAGATGGGTTACAGCCAGATCCTGAGAAAGTGAAGGCAGTTCAGGAAATGCCGAGGCCTACATCCAAGAAGGAACTCCTGAGTCTCTTAGGATTCGTTAATTACTTAGCAAAGTTTCTCCCTAGGTTATCAGAGGTCGCCCAGCCACTGAGAGAGATGACAGCAAAGGATGCAAAGTTCATCTGGTCCCAGCATCATGAGACAGCATTCCAGGAAGTGCGAGAGCTTGTAGTCAAACACCCTGTGCTCAAGTATTATGACCTTCAAGAAGAAGTCACAGTGCAATGTGATGCGAGCGAATACGGGTTAGGAGCAGCTTTATTACAAAACGGCCAGCCAGTTGCTTTTGCTTCACGGTCCCTATCACAGACTGAGACACAATACGCTCAAATTGAGAAAGAGTGTTTAGCGATTGTCTTCTCCTGCGAAAGGTTCAGTCAATACCTCGCCGGTCGTAAAAAGATAACGGTTGAGTCAGATCACAAACCCTTACAGTCCATTTTCCAGAAGTCAATCCTCTCTGCTCCATGTCGACTACAAAGAATGATGTTGAGGCTACAGCGCTTTAACCTAGAGGTTAAGTACAAGCCAGGTGCACAGATGTATGTTGCCGATCACTTGTCTCGAGCCTCGCTTGCTGTCAAGAAGGAGATGACAGACAACTTTCAAGTTTTCGCTCTTGAACTTGAAACACTTACTCCCTTTGATTCCATCAAAGTGGCTCCAGAAAGGTTAACTCAGCTGCAGAAGTGCACAGCACAAGACCTCGTCTTAGAGAGCCTGAAGACCACTGTTCTAACAGGATGGCCTGAGAGAAGAGAGCAATGCCCAGTACAAGTTCGTGACTACTGGAACTACAGAGAAGAGATTTCACTCCACAATGGTATTCTATTTAAGAGTCAGAGAGTGATTGTCCCCAAAGCCATGAGGCCAGAGATGCTCTCAAGAATTCATTCAAGCCATCAAGGAGTCGCATCATGCCTAAAAAAGGCCAAAGACATCGTGTTCTGGCCTGGAATGAATTCAGAAGTCAAAGTCCTGGTTGAGAGATGTGCTGTCTGTGCCGAGTTTCAGGCTAGAAATGCTAGTCAGCCAATGCAGTCTCATCAACTTTCAGACAGACCTTGGAGTAAAGTGGCTACAGATTTGTTCACTGTTAGTGGAAAGAATTACCTCACAGTCGTTGACTATTACTCAGATTTTGTAGAAGTTAGTGAACTTGAAGATACCACCTCACGTGCAGTTATACAAGTACTCAAAGAACAATTCAGTAGACATGGAATCCCGGACACTGTTGTCTCAGACAACGGATCACAGTACAGCAGTCAAGAATTTCACGAGCTTTCACTCAGCTGGGAGTTTAACCATGTGACATCATCACCACACTACCCAAAGTCAAATGGGAAAGCAGAGTCTTCAGTGAAGACAGTTAAACTGCTATTTAAGAAAGCGGACCGAGATGGGAAAGATCCATGGCTATCGCTACTAGACTACAGGAACACACCTACTGAAGGAATAGGTGACAGCCCCGCCCAGAGGCTTATGTCGCGCCGAACACGAACTCTCTTACCAACAGCGTCAAGCCTTCTCCGTCCCAAAGTAAGCGCACATTCTACAGAGAAATTAGAGCGGAAAAGGCAAAAGGCGAAGTTCTACCATGACCGTCATGTGAAGCAGTTACCTGAATTAGAGATTGGACAAGAAGTCAGAAGTGCACCCCTGCGAAAGAACCAAACGTGGAAACCAGCTACTTGTGTCGAGAAACTGTCAGACAGGTCATATGTAGTCCAAGCAGGCAGTGAGACCCTCCGAAGAAACAGGCAGTTTCTGAGACCTGCAGCAGAATCCTCGACACCAGAAAAGCAAAGCACCAAGGTTAGCTCACATGAGTCAGGAGTAAATCACAAGGAGATACCTAGAGTACCTGAGTTACCTGCTATACCTACTAGGCCTGACAAAGATTCCTTGAATGAAACTGTTGCTGAAGAGACTAATGTTCCATTGTTAGCGCCTCAGAAGACAAGAACCCGGACTGTTCGTCCCCCTTCAAGATTTAAAGATTTTGACATGAAGCGTTAAGCAAAGGCTAGACTTTGAACACTTTAAGTTTGTTTTAGCAAGCTCGGATAAACTGATTTAGTTTGACATAGAACACTTTCAGAAACAAAGTGGATTTGTGTAAGTTTGTTTTAGGCTAGTTTTTGCCAGATATTTGTTTATTAGTTTTTCTTTTTTTAAAGAAAGGGAGATGTTACGTATATGGTTTGTCTTACCATATTTGGAGTAAACATGTGCGTTCTAGTTCTATGTAGCTTACATGAAGTACGCATTAAACGAGTTGAGTTGCATTGCAAATGGCGTCTTGTCGTGCCATCCGTAACACCAGATGAGTAGAACGAATTTCCTTCAGTCATCCAATGGTTAATTGTACATTCCTCTGTATTGTCTGAACTGCAATACTGGCCTGGGGATCAACTTCTTTAGGCAGTTCAAAAAGAGGGGGTTGGCCTGTTTAGGGTTAGCTCGTAATGGTATGGTATATCCTTACCTCTTAACTTAACCCCCGCTTTTGACAGTTACCCTTCAGTTACTTCTTCTGGGGGGGGGGGGGGGGGGGCTACTCCCTTATATTCACTATATAGGTGTGTGTGGATCAAAGGGTATGGATTTTGGCCACTTTGGTCTTGAATAGGGTAAGGGTTTTGTACTCTAGTCTTGAATTGGGTAATGTTGTTTAGAAGAAGCTACTTTTTCATCGTTATTGATAAGACCATAAACAAAAGGCCTTCAAAAATTATGTTTAGGGCCCAGCTGTGTCAGCAGCAACAGTTGTACATAGGTTATCAAATTTTTGGTCTGGTCATAAATAGGGTAGGGAAAATCACAGATTTTGGTGATCAATAGAGTAAGGGTCTTGGCAAGCGGGCCGCACACCCCCACCACATTTTTCTGGTAGTACCCCCCCTCCTGGGTACTGTAGAGTGGTTCATAAATAAATGCAGGACAGAATTCAAATTTTATCTTGTAATTAGCTTGAACCTGTAAATTATTATCTATTAATAATGAAATAGAGAACATCTTCTCTCTTTCTATTCAACAATTTGACTATGAGGTCAAGACTTCTTTGAGGTGATAGTTTGAGGCTGTATCAACCATATCACCTGATGGGAATCTTGAGCTCAGAATCCAATAATATTGTTACGTAGAATAGCATGATTTACCATTGTTTCTCTATCAAACTTCATACTTGGGTGCAATTATACAATCTGAAATTCTCATACTTGTAGGACTTCATAATTAGTTAAATTCAACTATTTTGAGGTTTTAAAGTTATGTTCTTTATCAAATTAATTCAACAAGAGATGCTGTGAGAACACAGGTCGCTGGTGGTTGTTTACACAGCTTTTTTTTAGTTCTTCCAAAGATCTGTTTTCAACACCTCATCTTCTGTTAATCTGGTGGGGATACAATGTAGCTCTCTAGCAACAGGACCTTTGTTCATTATTTGATCAATGTTTAAATGGCATCTACCTTCCATCATAAAGAAAAATGAAAAATGGGTCTCATATGCATGTATCAAATAATTCAGAAAGGTCAGTTGTGATTGCTCCATTGTGGGTAGGCTGAAAGTTCTAGCTTGGTTTGATCTTAAAGTGATTGTTTGCCATTAATTCTCCATGCATTTGGCTGAATTTGACCCTGCATGATTATTCAATTATTGATTATCAAATAATCAAATGTGCAAATATCCCTCTTTGTTTGAGTTTCCCACAGTCATTTAATCACAGTGGGTTTTGCCGAGTTAATTTTCTCTTCTTTGTAAATTGATATTTGTGCTTTAAATTTTAAATCTAGGCATCACATGACACTCACCATGCTAAGGGTTGTGGTGGTTAACCAAGCCATAGTGTTTAAATAAAGAAAAGTTGTCCTGCTTGCCAGGGTGCTAAGGCGTGACACGAGCCAAGGCGAGACAACTCACCCACCCCTGTTGGTTTGTGGGCGAGATGGGTTCATGATCCTAAATGTAAATGGCTGGTTGAATTTTTCAAAGAAATAAGTGAAAAGTTACCTTGGCTGGGGTAACTCAGGAGAAGGGTTGTCTTGGGTACACAAGACCATATAAATGGGCCCTAAGGGCCATTCTATTTTATTTCCACACTCTCTCTTCCTCTGTTAACAAGGGCTTTAGAAGTGGCTATGAAACTGCTATTTCTGCACTTTTATCTTTTCTGTTAGGTAAATTTTGACTTATTTTGTGAGTGTGGCTTGGAGGGGGGTGGATAGAAAATGGAATATCTCTTGTCAGCTCTGGGCCCAAGTTGTGTGTTGTCCAACTGATTATGCAAACTATACTTCCAAAATCTTTATGGGTAGGTGTTTGAGGATCATCTTATATGTTCATCATTACAGTGGAACCCTGCGTTATGGCCACCCCATTCACACAGCCACCTTGTTATTATGGCCACTTTATTCTAGGTCGAAATTTAAAGAATCCCTCTAATATGGCCACACTATGGTCAGATTTTTGTGGCCCATGGGCAACTGGATTAACAGAGTTCCACTGTAATTTAAAATTGTCAATGTTGGTTGTTTGTAAAATATTTGTACCTCACAGAGGTGAAAATGAATTTTGAGCTATTACCCACAAAACAAAATTCTTTACCGTACATTTTAGGAGTGATGTACACAATTTACAATAGGCATCGGGTATCACTTTCATAGTGAAGTCCCATAACTCTATTCTTTGGAGATTGGTTATCCCCTATGTTTGATATTACCATGGCTGATATCTCTATGATCATGTCATCAAAGCCATAATATTTTGATGCCTACTGTACCAAAAACAGTTTCCTTAAGCAGTTACAACGGTCGTCCTTTAGGAGACCAAAATAGTACTTTCTGCCAGGTGCTTTATAAAAGTATAACCCTTTCAGAAGCCTTCACAAAGTAATATCAGCTGCTAACAATTTTTTGCAGCTGATCTAAATTTTGTAATAATTCATACTGAACTGGCCCAGGTTTAATATACATTTTGTTGCATTTAGTTCACATATTTTCAGTTAAAGGAGAAGGTCACTCCAAAAAGCTTACTCTTTTTGTCTTCACTCATAGCAAGTGAATATTCAGCTTTTCCACTCACCAAAGTTTAAGCCTCTGAAGTGCCTGCTACCCTTAAGAAATTCATCTCGAAAGAAACGACTTTGGAGACCGCCATTTTGCAACTGTCTTGGCAGCCAGACTGTGTCTATGTGAGGTCATTCTGTACGACTTGAAATTGGCGGGAATGAGAAGAACCCGCAACTGACTTACATCTTTCACAAGGCCATGCAATTATCCACTTCACTTTCTCCAATGCTATCATTACAGAGTTTGGAGCATGTTTGGCTCAAAATAATACGGTTCAAGAGCAGCCATAACCCAGAGTGGTCATCAAAAGGCTTGTCGGAAGCCATTAGGACAAAATCTCTCAGAAGGAATGACGTCACTAAAACACAGCCTGGCTGCTGAGTACTGTTCAAAATTGTGGCAACGATGTTCGAATTGTGGGCTTCTTTGGAGGTGAACACCATAAGGAAAACCTGCATTTAAGAGGCTGAAACTTCTGTGAGTGGCTGACCTGTGAGTGCAAGGTTTTCATATAGCATTGACAAAATACATACGTTTTTGGAGTGACCATCTCCTTTAAATACACACATTAAGACTTAACTCAGTAGCAAGGTACCTCTTGTATGACCAGTAACAGTACATTGTTTACATATGTATCCAAAAAACCAAAATATATATTGTCCAAAACTCAGTCTTGTTAGTAGTGTTAGTGTCTAATGAGTACCTGCAAAGAGCTAATTTTACAATCATTCTTGCAACTCTCCTCAATGTTCTGGGAGTTTCCCACCTGCCATTTAGATCATCCAGTCCTTCCAGACAAGTTTTGAACTATTATCCAGATACAAGAGACCATAGGCTCCTAGGGACAGTACTTTAAAAGTGCTATTATGATGAAATTTGCAGATGTCCTCCATAATATGAGCTTAACAGTTTTGTTACCATGGCAACATACTGGGTTTCAACCTTCTCTGATATAGGTTTTTCTGGCCACCTTTGGCTTTCCATTTTGATATTTGCCAATGGTGCCTTATCTGCATGATCCAACAAGCATATTAAGAGCCAGTGCCCATAATTATGGACCAAACAACGGCACAAGTCGAAAAATCGATTTTGCTCGTTTTTTGCCCATAGATTGGCCCTAGCTAGTAAACAAACGCACCATAGTTAGTTTCTGCTAATGCAGCTTTTTTGGGGAGAAATTTGCGAAAAACGATTTTTTTCCGATTAGGCTCAAAATCTACTTCCGGTTTTGCTGAATTTTCCGAATATTTGTTTGCTTCGCGCTCCGCAGAACAGCTACTTGAGAATCTTTCAATGGTCTTTACATTCAGCTCAGGTCTTCATGGTATGACTGAGCGAAAAATAAAATAAATCGAGGCTTCGTTTCAGCCTGAAACGAGATCGAACACGAACGGAAAATATTACGATGTGTTTCAAACGAATTATAGCACTAAAATATCGCCATATTTTTCTATGGGCTATAACTTTAAATGCCATAAAAACACTTTATACGGGTTAACTGTACACCCACCTGTTTGAAAATCAAAAAATATCTCTGGGCAAATGGTTTTAAGTCGCCCGCCTTGGCCTGTGCCTCTCATGAATTTTTCCCTGAACCGCCGTGAGAATGTAAACAATTGCGTGACTCTGGCGGTCACCCTGAATACATAATTCGTTTCCAACAAACCGCAGATGGCTATCTTAGAACATTTGGGTGAAAAAAGAAAAACATAATGGACCACTTTTAACTTTTATATTTTGACAGTCATCGCTTTGGAAATTTCGTTAATTAAAAACGCCAATTAAAAGCAATTTACTCGGAGTTCGGGTGTTACTGCTATGTCGTTTTAGGCTGTCGTTCTTTCTCTGATCATTTTAATTACAAGAACGAGTTCTGGAAAGAAAATCGTTCTAAGTTCATTTGTTAAGCGTAATGAAAAGTTGATATTGTTGGTTTGTAGCCTTACGTGATCTGAAGGAACGCTACAGTGATTAAATTTGCATTTGTTGATTTCGACGGATCGATTTTCGGTTAAACCTTTTTATTTGTGCCAGCACATTTAGTGCTTTTTCTCCTGCTAAAAAGTCGGAAAAAGTAAAGTAAACAAATCCTAAAAGTCATAAATAAGAGGCATCGACAGTGCGAGTGTCTCGGTAAGCTGTTAATTTGAACAATTACTGTGCTGGACGGATTGCTTTCCTGGTTACCCACGTACTATACATAGTTCATTGTGCGCGAATGTTTCTGTTTCAAACAACTGAAATGCTCAGTGATTTTTCCTTTTTTTCTTCAGTCTTAAAACTTAAGGTTAAAGTTAGGCTAAACCCTAAACTGTTTTGGCGGCCAACCTATTTTTGGCTAATTGCTTAATCAAATTATATATATATTTCATTGAAATTCGCTCCTCTGTGACCGACTTCCGCGAACAAAACAAGATGGATGTTCGCTGTTCATTTAAGACTACAATCCTGGTCAAAAGTGTTGGGACAGTTACGGCAGATGACTTCACAGGCAGCCTCTCTTAAGACCAAAACCGCGCAAGCCCGCCTACCCCCTCCCCCTGTCAATGTTGATAAAAATCTTGAAGAAAAAAAATCCTTGACAATAGCCTCAGAATAGCCTCGTTTCAAGAGTTGTTCGCCTCCTAGAACAGTATTCTCGAACAAAAGAGACGATAAGATAGATATTCACGTCTTATTCCAATAATAGCGATTTTTCAGCAATCGCGTTTGGTTCCAACGCAACTGTCTAACCACTTTCTATTGTCCCTTTTTCCTTTTTTCCCACATCCAATCTAATCTTCAGAATAGCTTCATTTTCATGCAACATTGCTAGGGGAGAGGGGGGTCAATTGTACTTGCTTCCATTCATCTTTTGTTCTAAAACGTTAAGGACGTAGTTGAAATCGTGGGTTTCAGCGCGCAAAAATGGGAGGTGTCCCAACAACTTATGGCCAGGATTGCAGGTTTACACTAGAGGAAATTGTTCCGGATTCGTGATGAATCCAGAATGTTTTAGTGCCGGATTGATTTTGCCATTTACACAAAAGTGGACGAAACCGAAATAAGAACCCCCCGGTTTGGTCGTGTCTCCGGAGATTTTGAATCCGGAATTTAAAGTGGGAACTTTGAATCCGAAAACTTTTGAATCCGGAGAGTTTTGTCGTGTGAACGATTTTCTCTCGAATCCAGATATTTTTCCGCCTGTGATCTTTTGAGTTTGCGGTGGAACGAAAATGGCGGATTACATGATCCAGTCGTAGTCGAGTCGTAAGCGCATTGATGGCCATTTGATGGCGGTCGCTGGGTGATTACCTCGTGCTGTTTCAGGTGTAGGTAATCACTTTTATAATGGGTAATGCCATACTCCTCAGAAACCGTGCCCAATTTATACTTTACTGCGCAGATGACGACGATGGCACGATCGAAAACCTCGACGGTTTTCGACCCTAAACCCTAAGTAAATACCTGGAGGAACCTGGCATGATGGACAACAGTACCGTGGTCAGCGAGTTGAAAGAAAACTTCAGACTGTCTCAACCTACCCCTAGCCTTATTTTCGGAGGCATTTTGTTTCTCGTTGTCGAGGCAACAAACTGCTTGTTAACCATTCCATCATGAATGTTCCCGGAGTTATCGTCGTGTATAAACGATTAAGAATCCGAATATCCTTTCACTGTAAACCCCTACTAATCCGAATACTCTAAAATTGATGAATTCGGGACCTCCTTTATTGTAAACCTAGTCCTAGATCGACCACTGTAATGTTAATTTGTCTACCAGTGTTTTGATCTGCAAATTTCAGTTAATTGATCAAACAACCAAAGTAGAAAAGATGGATTTTTTTCCCAGTATGATTGAAACTTAAACGCAATTTCTTCCTCGGCTAATTCAATTTAAGAAATTCCGGGTTTTCTAGCTGAGTTTGAGCATATTGTGTAGGTACAAATTTTCTACACAGCTAGAAGAGCTGAGATGCCGTCACGCAGTTAGTAGTCTATAGAAATTATGGTATTTCCACTTGACTTTATTTGTCAGTCAATGATTCAGTTGCCATAAATCATAGAGGATTGGTTAACTGTATCTCTGAAACTGCTACTGTGTTGTAAGTTATCAGTGAAATCAATAAAATAAACAAGTGTTAAAATCATTTCCCGGAGTACTGTAGTAACGTTCTTTATCATGGATGTCGTGGGTGTCGCAATGCAAATGAAAAAACATATATATTTATACTAAGTTAAACAAAAAAAACAAAAACAAAAAACAACAAAAAAAAACATTTTCCATTATTTTATCCACACAACGTTTCAAAAATTGCTTTCATCGGATTGCTGGAAACGAATATTTTACTCGAGAGTGGCTATCCGCGTCACGCAATTGCTTACATTCCAACGGCGGATTTTGGGCAAAATCTATGAGAAACACAGGCCAAGGCGGGCGACTTGAAACCATTTGCCCAGAGATATTTTTTGATATCCTAACAGGTGGGTGTATATTTAACCCGTAGAAAGTGTTTTTATGGTATTTAAAGTTATAGCCCATAGAAAAATATGGCGATGTTTTTTAAGCAATAATTCTCTTGCGACATACTGTAAAATTTTGCGTTTCAGTTTTACCTCTTTTCGGGCTCAAAACTAACTTTGATTTATTTTATTTTTCGCTCAGTCATACTACCAAGACCTGAACTGAATATAAAATCCATTGAAAGATTCTCAAGTAGTTGTTCTGCGGAGCGCGAAGCAATCAAATATTCGGAAAGAAAGCTGTATTAGCAGAAACTAACTATGGTCCGTTTCTATTCTTACTAGGACCTATCTATGGACAAAATACAAGCGAAATCAATTTTTCGACCTGTGCCATTGATAGGCGATTTAGGTCCATTTTTATACGCATTCACTCTTAATATGTAAGGTCGAAGTTGTGGCCTCAGGTTAGAGGGGACTGGAAAAGAATGAGTTGCCATGGGAAAATACAGGCTGTAATTATAATTTTTGATAACCATGGGTGTGTTTCCAGTAGAACTATAAGCCTACCAACTTGATGTAATATTGGGTTGACTGTATGACATCATCAGTAACCTCATTTGCATATTTTACACATTTTTCAAACTTAAATATCTTTGGAACTGTGCAGATATTTGCACAAGGTTAACAGCATTTTTAATCTTTTGTGGAATTCTATGTGATACACTTACAAATTCTGACTCAAGGGGTAAAAGTTAAATGAGAGAAGCACGTTAAAGCATTGAGTTGAATTTATGCTGTTGGCAAAAGTTTACTGTAAGGCGTTGAAGAGAATTTTGGAGGGGAATCTGGTGTAGTTATTGAATTGACAGAGGTTGGTCTTGTTATTGCTTTTGTTATTATCTTCTATATTTTTGAGGCAAAGTGGTTGTTGGCAAAAGCAAAACTGGCAATGTCCTCACTGACCTGTGTTTAGGTGTTTTTAGGTTTTTGTCTGTGACATTGAAGTTCAATTTAAGTAGTAATACACTGTCTTTACAATAGAACATATGGATATTAATAGTATATTTATTTTAATCAGGGGCACCCAACGACCGTTTTCTCTCGAATGCTTTTAAAAGCTGTTTTAGGCTATGTGGAGTACTTTTAAAGCTCTGTAGGTTAATTTTAGGTTGCGCTAAAAAAAATTTATCTGTTCGGTTATTCTAGGGGAACTTGAGTATTCTCGAATTTATTAGGGCTTTGTCCATTTCCCGAAAACCTTAGGTCTTATCGCCTTTCCGAAAATGATAGCTGACCTTTTTTCGGTACCCAAAACGACATTTTTTACAATTCGAAAACAACAGACATTAAATTTCTCATATCACGAAAGTTCGAGGTGACAATTCTTTTAAGAAAATCAGAGGGGATTAAAGGTCTTCCGAACAGATAATTTACCGAAACGATCCGTTGGGTGCCCCTGTTTTAATATCCTCATGCCAAAATTATAGTAATTTATGGCTCAGTTTCTACCTCTGCTTTAATTTGTTTACACCAGTTTATTTTTTAAACCAATTTAATGTCGTCAAAGGGGAAGGGGGAATCTGAGAGCAATAATGAATTAGACCAACAAATATAAATAAATTTGCAATGATTGTTCTCATGGTCTAGTGGAGATGAAGTGGACCAAAAGGTCAGAGATCTGATGTTTGAATCTAGGTCTGTCTGTACAAAATAATAAAAAGATTGTTTTGTAGTATGGGAGTATTATGGTAAGTTATGTTGGAGGGTTGATATGGGATCCTGGCTGTACTGTTGTAGGGTAGGAATAGGGACTTAGGGGGTGGGTGGTGTGCTTGTGATTCTTTTCAAGAACCACTCTGAAAGTGAAAACAAACTGGTTTGAAAATTTACAGCAGAGGTAAAAATTATACATTATATCTTGTTTTTCTTAGGTCGTAAATGATGGTATTTCTCTTCTTAATCAGTGTTCTTCTGAATTCCTCTTGTTAAACTAAATTATTTTTTCTGTTGAGATAACATTTTTACACTGGACTTTTCCTCTGAAACCCTTGCTAACAAAATAATCCTTGCTAATGAAAATTATACTTTTTACGATAACTGTAGAAATTGTTGTGCGCTCATTGGCTAATTTTCATCATCAATAAGCAGACCTGAAGGCACATAAATTTATAATTTAAGAGATGTGTCAATGAGCGAGAGCATACAATTTGGCAATGAATTTGTTATTTTAAAAAAACAAATTGATGTCAGTTTTTCCTGTGTTTGCGGATGAGTGTTTGAGTGTATGCTATCGCCCCGTGGATCCACAGCAACTGTGACAACGTTATGACCAAATTCATGATCAATAATGTTCAAGACAGATGCATGAAAGACTGACGTCAATTTGTTAAACTGAGAAAGATCCGGTTGTTGGTCTTTTTGTGACTGATGGAGGTCTCTAAAAGCTCTCAGTTGTTGTTTAATTTTAGTGACTGTCATTTATGTTTGTATTTTTTTAGGTGGTTACCTCCTGGCATATACACCCTACACTGGCATACAAATCCCTTGATTTAGATGATGCTGAACCTGCTTTTCCCATCTTTAACATACATGTAAGAGTGGCAATGGACCTGTGCAAATGTGATTTTTTTTTTACTGATAATGCAAATCATAATAAAGATACAAAGCCTCTCTGGTGTGATTTCTTCCTTTACAGTGAAGTGCAACCTATCCAAAAGTTGCATTCTGTAAAAGGTTTACAAAAATTATAAAATATAGGAGCTCCTCTGAAAGAATAGTTTGTTGTTTTTTTCTGTTCATTTTTTTCATTGAACATTTATATTTTCCTAATAAGCAGTTTCTTCACAACACATTTTAAGATGATAAATAGCCATAAAAATGACATTTTTATCTCTGAGATCATTTTCAAGATTAAAAAAAAGTTATTTTTATATAATTTTTTATATATTTTCTTTTCTTTGGGGGAGGGACTTTTTGAGAATTTCCCTAAAAATATCACAAGGTACAAAGGAAGGAGGGAAAATAAAAGTTATGTTTTCATTATCAGATTGAGTCTCTCTATGAAGCTGCAAAGTATGGTTATTGTTTTATACTGTTGTGGATAACGTTAGGCCCATTTTAATTCAAAATACAAATTGGAACTTACAATGATAATGACAATCCCTTGGCATTGTTTTTTAATTGCTTTTTTTTCAGAAAACAATTTGAACATCTTGTTACACAAAGAGGGGGTTGGGTGGGGGGGGGGGGGGGGTGGAGAGGTATTCTACATAGTTTTAAATGGGGAAGCTCCATCTCAAGGTCCAACCCCTAATACTGTATCCCTTTTCTTAACCCTTAGAAAGAAGTTTTAAAATATCTTTTTGAACAATATATCAGAATCTCCTCAGTAAATGAGAGATTATCAACAACATTTTAGAACTAGAGGAAAGGAAATCCCTAAAAGAAAGATTTCTGTTCCCTTCCATACACCTGAATTCAACTTGTCAGAAATCCCTTACCCTTTAATAGTTACACCTGAGGCCTGAAAACTTTTGAACAGAGCTTGATCCCCATATATTTCATTACAAGGAGTCCTCCCACATACACAATTCAGGAACTCTTTACAAGTAGTGATGAAGCTGGCTTTACGACTGGTCTGATCAGGCAGCTTCTTCAGTTTTTGAGTACAAACTTGTTACTCTCAGTCAACTTCTAGTATGGAACCTTTTCTTTTCTGGTCTGGTCCAAGTTCACAGACACTACCAGCTAGCAATCACTTTCACACCACTAACACTAACAATGTCACTCGCAGTCTGGTAGTTCAGTTCCACCGCACCATGTTTCATGGTCACTCATCATTGTCAGACATGAATTCATAATAGCTTGTAACATACCAGCCTGACAGTGTCATTGTTGCTATTACCTGTTCCCAGACTTCCTTTTGTGGATGGGTGTTGGGGTATGATATTTCATTACTGTTTGCAAACAGTTTGTTAAGATCACACATTGAAAGAGTGATGAATCAAAATAATTGAACTCTATAAGAGAGAATTGTCAGAATTGCTAGTGTTCTCTCATTCCCTGGAACTGAAATGTCTTGATGTAAGCTTGTAAAGAGAAAGCACATTCAAAATAAGGCAAAATGTATGAGTAACCTTTCAAAATAAGCTGCAATTATGATAGTTAGGGATTAAAAGACAGACAAGGAACTTGGTCAGCAAACAAGGCAAACGAAAGGAATTGAAGAAATGAAAGGTGCATGCATGCTTGACCTCATAAAATCCGGGGGGGTATTGAAACCTTATAGTGTCGCTGACACTCAACACTGTTGAAACGGAAAAATAAATTAAATTATAACTGGAAAAAAAGCATGAGATACCCAAATTACTGAATCGCCCATAAGAATATCTTCTTGTTTATTTTTGAGGGTTCACAGCCCGCCTATATTAAAGGAAGCGTTTACCAATTAAGGAATTGCCAAGGGAAAAGTTAGGATAACTTGTTCAAGGTTCTTAACCAATCGTAACAATTTATAACACCAGTTTGAGTCACAAGCAAGAACATGAATTTGCGTTAGTGTCGATCGGCAAGAAAGTTCCGTCGCGTGTGTGTGTGGGTCTATTCCTACAGTGTGATACGATTACCACCTCTACATTACTCTCGAGTGTTTGTCAAGGGTAAATTTGAAAAAATGGGCTTCTGTTAAATAGGTTCTCCCACGTCTAGAAAACTTTCATTGCGCTTTTCTCTTAGTGTAATGCCTACCTAAGAGAATAGGATATTTGAATTGAGTGCAACTTACCTAGAATTCATTATTTCCACGCAAACGATGACTCCTGTGGAATTCAGCGAAGAAGAACGACGACATTTCGTAAAAACACACGCCTTCAAACCAGCGTGTTTTTTAATAAATAATCGTTCTGTTCCTCAAACAAACGATATGACGAGGAAGACGACAAAATATTGTTTATCATGGCCAAATAAAACGTTAGAAATATCCCGCCGATTACGAAATATTGTCATTTTACTCACTGAGAGAACGATCATGTCGCATTCAAATTTGATTTTGCCGCTCAGCGCGCTTTTTTAGCGGATGTGAGGTCACGCTTTGGTGGATGATCCAAACACAAAAAAAGTGCCAGGCGTCACAGAGTAATCTCCTCCGCCCCTGCGCCCATGGTATGGTATGGATATTTTCTGGAATCACCCATCGAACTGTTGAAGTCCAATTTGTTGTGGAAAATGGCGCTAAGATTGGCGTTTCTCCTTTGTGAAGGACCCTCGACAGCTCCCTTAGCTGCCATGCAAGAAGGCTTTGCAACACTGCCCGGAATATGGCTAATGCCATATCCAAGGCTTCTAATTCGGCTAAAGCCGACCTAGAGACATCCTAGACGAGGAAATTCAAGAGGAAGATAGATTGCAACATTGTCCAGAAATATGGCTAATGCCATTTCCGAGTCTTAAAAGTTGGCTAAGGCCGGTCGCCTAGCATCCTAGACGAGGAAATTCAAGAGGAAGATAGATTGCAACACTGTCCAGCCCGTGAATATGGCTAATGCCATTTCCGAGGAAGAAGCCACTTTTTCATCATTATCAAAAAGAAAATCAACAACGTTTACGGTAATTTCACATTGGTCTGAACTAGGTTAGGGAACTAATTATAACGCAAGTCCGATACAGGGTTTTGATTCAAGGGTCAGGTCATAAATAGGGTAGGGAATATAGTTTGGTCATAAATAGGGTAAGGATTTTGGGAAGCTGGCCGCACACCCCACCCAATTTTTCTGGGAGTACCACCCCGGGCACGGGGGCACATTTTATCTCCAGTTATGTAAAACGACAAAATGATTCTACCTCTCAAAACCTTTTAAATCAAAACAAAGAAAAAAACAAAACAGTTACAGAACCGTATTAAAAATAGAATCATGACTAGAAGCCGAATCTCCGTTAACTCCATAAGAACGCCCTGCCCTTAAAATACGGGGTCTGCGTGGAAAACGCGGGGTCTGCGTGGAAAACACGGGGTCTGCGTGGAAAACATGGGGTCTGCATGGAAAACACGGGGTCTGCGTGAAAAACACGGGGTCTGCTTGGAAAACACGGTGTCTGCGCGGAAAACACGGGGTCTGCGTGGAAAACACGAAGATTGCGGGGAAAACACGGGGTCTGCTTGGAAAACACGGGGTCTGCCTTGAAACACGGGGACTGCGTGAAAAACACGGGGACTGCGCGTGGAAAACACGGGATCTGCTTTGAAACACGAGGACTGCGTAGAACACACGTGGTCTGCGTGGAAAACGCGGGATCTGTGTCAGGTGAAGAACAAGAAAATTCCTTATCTAAGTGCACAGTACAAATTTCGTTAGTTTTGATTCCAATAAACGTCAATTCACCATCTTCAGAAAAAGTTAGCGCGTTCCTTGGTCGAAAAAGCAAATGGAACATTTAACAATAACAACAACAACAACAACAACAATAATAATAATAATAATAATAAACATTCAAGAGCGGGCGTGTCATGCATTTGATATATAAAGGTATCATGGTTGGTGGATTTTTACGTAAAATGCGAAAAACCTTTTTTTTCGCTGTTCAAATTGAGAAGACTGAGATAAATATTTTGCAAAAAGAATGGAGAAAAAGCTTTTTTTACTTTTTAAGATGAAAAGAAAAACTATTTTTGAATTTCAGTGACCTCTTACGGCGCATTGACACCTCCAATTAAAATTCACCGCCAGTTGTCACATGTAATGAGAATTGCGGTGTGATATTTCATTTGTGCACGCGAACTGTTTTCGATCTGGTTGTTTCATCCCAAGTTAGCTTTCGTTCTTGTCAAATTTTCTTTATGTCAGGACGAAAACGCAAGAAAGCGTCTCGCCCGTTTTTGTCTTCGAAGAAGCTGAAGAGGCGAAAATCTGGTGGAACCCACAGGTTCAGCGTGGAACGAGATCTTTGGCTCTGAGCGACCGTGGGTCGCACTGTAGCAAAGAAGAATGGTTGAAGGAACTCGAGGACACTAGTCCCGCCAATGAAGCTGAAGGACAAAATCAACAAGTACTAGTCGCACGGAATTGCTAGAGAACGGACGAGATTCCGAAACTTCCACGACGAGAGATCAAGCGCAGATGTACATGTAGACGATGTAGACCTCGAGGTTTCCTCTTTTCGCCTCACGGGGCATGGTCTCAAAAAATGTCTGGAGAACGAAGAAGCCTTAACTCGAGCAACATAATACCAACGCCGCCAACGAAATCTTCTAAGTAAAAGAAATCATGTCAGTTTAAATAAAAACCTGTATAAAGCTCTTGGTTGTTTCTCGCTTCTCGGCGGACGATTTCACTGCGACGGGCTTCCGACGTCTGTTCATTTCAAGTTGTCATAACCCATCGTTGTGGTAAACCAACGGAGTTGATTTTTAACACCTAATCATGCCAATCTCATAAAAGGTTTTTCGTCTTTTTCTCAATAAAATAATACTGCATTAGCCTGCGAACAGGCTCCAGGCGAGGATGGAAAAAAATTTCGGCGAGCGCGAAACAGAAGAATTCGGAGACCGAAGAGATCGGGGCTTCGTTCGGACTTACCGGGAGCCTGTTCCCAGGCTAAAACTGCACATAAGGATGAACATTTTTAGTTCGTTTACGAGCGTCTTCCGACGGAATTGGCAGAATTCCAGGATACCTCCTTCGAAAAAGGGTGTCAAGCGTTGTTTAATTTCGCTTCCGTTTCAAAGTTAAGGCCTCTTTAGTAGAAGGAAACGTCTGCATTGAAAATATCAAACTTTCGGAGGGTGTAGAAAAAAAAAACCAACCCACGTCTGGAAAATCGCCGCCACCGTTTTTGAGGGTGATATGTGCGAAAACATTTCAGATGTTAATCGCGCCGCTCCGATAATTCGTGCGCGGAGGCGAACCAGTTTAAGCAAAGCAGTGTTTCTGGATATTTCTTTTAATATCACTGCAACAATAACTTTTTAGAAAATTTAAAAGATATAGTT
Source organism: Orbicella faveolata (assembly GCF_042242905.1). NCBI lineage: Eukaryota > Metazoa > Cnidaria > Anthozoa > Scleractinia > Merulinidae > Orbicella > Orbicella faveolata. The sequence continues at coordinate 1,249,985 of NW_028301578.1, read as the reverse complement.
GTATTCTATGACTATTAAGCTTTCAGAAAATGAATAGGTTAATGGGGTTTTCTTTCAAAGCGCCAGCGTAAGAGCGCGATTTCCAAACACTATCAATTAACCTAACCTATTAACCTATGATCGGCATAAGTAAGCGTTACTTATTTTGTTATGTCACACAGTTGGGACTTTGCGTAGTTTTTATGTGCTGCGTAACGTAAAACCTAAAACCTAAAACCTAAAACCTAAAACCTAAAACCCCGCTCCTGTTTTAAAAGTAGCGAGAGAACTCCGAAGGTATTACTATGGGTAATTGTACGGATCCGAGTGTAATTGAGGATTTACACTACGAGTCAAAGTTCTTGTTTTCTTCCTCGTGAAAACTGGAAAGTGATTTGCTAACTAATAGATTTGTGACTTTTATTATTCCTCTTCAGAAGCCCTTGAATCGTTATTCGATTAAATATTTACTTCTTATGATATTTTCCCGACGAACTGTTTGTGATTGTTATTTACAGCTTGTAGTACGCACGCTTGTCAGGGATTTTACTGTAAAGATGGGGTTATAAATAGAAGTGACCCCCTCCTCCCCACCACCCCAAAGAAAAAAAAAAAAAACGCTCCGCTTTAACTATTAAAGACGTGATACGACTTTCACGGAAATCTGTGGCGACATCTAAAAATTCACTTACAGCGTCGTTTCAACTGAGACACGTGATGCCCCTCCAGCGTGATGACCTTTTCACGGAGGCATATTGAACAAACAAAAAACTAGTAAACAGTTAGTAGTTTTAGCGTTAGACGAACTAATGATGGCACGTATCGAATAAGGAAATTGAAGTTCGGTGAACTGATATTTCCTCTGTTGGTCACTGAAACAGATTATCTTCCTCTCATAATTATCTCGTTGTACTTCCTTTGTTGAATGTGAAGGAGAGAGAAGCTAAGACAGTTTTTCGTTTAACTTACGTTCAAAAATAGTACGTGCTAAGTTGTATCTTTCCAAATTGCTCTTTCTCTAACTTATTAACTGCTTCGTAAATCTGCGCCAAAAACTTGTAAAACAACTTTTAGGTTTAGCGTTTAAGGAAATGAATGGTTTTGGGCAATCACTATTTCCTCAGGTGCTAAACAGATTATTTACGCCTCGCAGTGTATTATCATTATTATTGTTATAATTTTTGAGTTTCTTGTTTCATATCCTTTTCAGAACAAGATAAAAGCGACAAAATGTTCTTTTGAAAACAGTTTGTCGAGGTGGGAGAAGCTGAGAAAGTGCCTTGAATTCACTGCCAAGATGGCCGTAAGTTGATCATGCATCTTTCAATTTATCCTTTCGCACATTTATAGCCATGCAAGTCTGCAGTACACAGTTGGTTTTATCAAAGTTCCATTTATTTACTTACAGAAATGCCATAATTTAATTTGGCAGACTATAATTCATATTTCTTCTTTGGAGCTCGTATCTGGCGAAATTAAGATCAAGCACTTGCATTGTCGCATATTTCACGATCTAATTCTCAATGTTTTCGTTTTTTTTTTTTTTAGAGTTTTTCAACTGCTGTGATCGTTTCTATTCTATTTTTCTGCATCTCTGACGCAAGTGCTTCAGTGGTAAGTTACTGTCTCATTCGTAATATCGTAATCTACAGAGGAGTTATTAACTTTCGCCCGGAAGGTCGGGCACGTTTGGGAGGCTCTCATGTGACTATTTCTGTTCTTTACTATGAAAGAAATTTGGAGTTTAACAGATCGTAAACTTTGATCCAGCCAAGAGTGAAAGTGTACTTATTCGGATCTCCTACTTATCCTCAAATCACTCAATAGAACCAATGTTTTGGATTTCTCGTTAACAGATTCCCTCTGAAAATACAGTGGAATTTGAGAATTCAGATGAGATCAAAGTTCATATTGTGGAGAGAGGAACAAAGTATGTTGAGAAAATCTCAATTGACGAGAAAAATGATCTTGAGTTCTTCAATGTCCCAGCTCACAATGGACTCACTGAAGCCGACTACCTTTATGACTTCAAAAGTGTAAGTGTGTGTAGTTGTTTTGTGCGAATCGATCTGCGAAGCCGTGAAAATGACATTTAGCAGCCAACCTTAAGCCCCGGCCAAACGATTGCAACATTTCTGCTCAACATAACAACATTGTTGGCCCAGCATTTGCAAGCTCCGGCCAAACGATCGCAACTCTTCAACGCAACATATCGCAACATTGTTGGGCGCAACATGTTGCGCGCCTTTGGCCACCCTGTTGGGACGCGTTGCGACATGTTGGGTATTGAAAATCGAACTAGTGCGCATGCCCGGCTGCAACATTGTTACACGAACCTGGCCAAACGAGTACAAATGCAATGTATGCAAATGTTGCATGAGAAATTTGACCATTTTTAAATTTGAGCCAACAACACCCGGCATGTTGTAACACGTCGCAACCGAGTGGCCAAACGCACGCGACTTGTTGCGGCAACAATGTTGCGATAAGTTGCGTTGAAATGTTGCGGTCGCGTGGCCGAGCCTTTACGCAGTGGTTACTCGTAGGCTAGTTTATTTAACGATATTGGGGGAGCCCCAGTTCAGGTTTCGTTAAAACGGGTAAAGAGACCAAAATTTGCTTGATTTTCTTTGTTTGTTCTTTAGTTGACCCCTTAGTTTGTTGGTATTACTAAAGGAATTAATCTTTAAATGGGCATTTTTTAAGCTTTTTTTTTGTTTTGGTGATTTTTCTTTTCTAGTGTCTATTGTTTTCGTTTTTGTTCCTTTTTTTTTCTCACACTTTTTTTGAAAAAGAAATCAATTAAACCTTTATTCACACTTTTTTGATCATATAACAAGAAAAACTACTGTAAAATAGAAGAAAACAAATGTAAGTTATATAACTAAGAAATATATGAGTTTTAAACACGTGTGCATCAGCCAATCTCTTTTCAAAGGTTTCTTATAAACAAGCGAAGATCGCTTATCACATTTTAGTCATGAATGGCTCTCGGCCAACTTTTGATATGTAAAATCGATCAAATGCAAAATTAATTCTGCTCCTTATTTATAAGGAGCAAAAGTTCTGCTCCTTATTCAGTGTGCTTGTCTCTTTCGGTATCATTCAAGAGCTTGTCTAGAAGCGAGCACTAAATAGTCATGTTGTGAAAGGCAAACATCTCTGGACTTTATGCCATTACGTCATTGCCACGAAGTGGTGATCTTGCATCAACAATAATATAATGATTCATTCCCGCACAGGTCACGTGCAAAAATAGTCCATGCTTATTTTGAAATTGGTAATCTGATTAGCTCCTCAGTCTCACAGTCATGACAAAATAAAATTAGGTGTACATAGAAGGTAGCAAAGTCCTTTCGTTTCCTTGTTTGTCCGGGCTTCAAAGTAACAGATGTCTAAGACAACACAGACGCAACGCCAATTGACGAAGTTTTAAAATTAATATCTGTAACGTTAAGTGCGTGACGAGTAACGCGCCATTAAACAAACAATGTTTTTTTTTCTTAGAAACGAAGAAACAGTTTATTTTTTTTTTAGCAAATAAAAGTTAACTAAATATTTAGCCGCGTGGTCGTAAGCTTCAATTTTCTTCCCAGTATTTTTTCACTGCGCAACATCACGAACCCCTCCTTGTCCCGACATTCGGAAGGGACAATGCACACGCCCTTGTCAATCTGATTAGCTTCTGCAATTGAGGATGTCCCTATCTCAGTCTGTCTACAGTTGCCATACTAACCTATGTCACTTTGTTTTTTCTAGAACATATCGATGCGTCGAGACAATGCCAAGGCCACTTGTTATTTGGGGCCACTGCCTAACGACTTGCCAAAACCCGCTGACCTAAGGACTGGATTACAAAGGGTACGAATATCACTGAAAAGTTGCCAAAGACCCGAGATAAAAAAACACATTAGGCAACGTTTTTTTTTCCCCAGAGACTGTGAAAATCTTAAAAAGTATTAACTGTTGTCAATATGGTAGCTGTCCTAAGTCTATGGCGGAGTGAAAAGAAAGGAAGCTTTCGAGGTTGCCTTTAAAGTGCCACTGAAACGAAATTTTCGTATTCTCTTTTATTATCCCAATCTATAGTTTCAAATGTGCTTAAAGTAGTGGTGAACTTTATTTCTGTCAAATCCTAACGGAAAGTGCTTTTTTTAGCTGTTGAAATCGACCTTTGGAGCAAAACTGTGTCCGGGCTCTGGAACCGAGTTTAGGACCTTGTGACATCACTGGTTGTATTCACGCAAGAAGCGTTATAGATTCTCTCTTGTTTTCACTTGATTTATTCAAGTTTATTCTTTATATTGTCGATACCTACTAGTTTTCTACCTTGTAATTTCTGTCCAGCCTTGACAGGAAATACACATAAACGTTGGAGGGCGCCAGAGAGTGTAGATTCACCAAAATAAATGCTACAGATTAGAACAGCTCAGTATACTTTTCGAATATCTTGAGTACTCGATTGGAGATTTCGAAGACGAGTGTGGCAACTTTTTTATCACGTCCTGAAGCCTAAACACGATATTTCATCGTCTGTTTTCAGCCTGATTCTGAAATTTGGATTCTTACGTTTATCTAAGGTCTATTAACGAGGTTCGAATATATTCTCGGCAACTTTACTGCATTAAAAGCCGTATAAGCGCATCAGCCTTCCCCACAACCACGAAGTTATTAACGGTCCACAAGCTTTGAGTCGAGTACTTCTTTGCACACAGAGGGCATCTTTTTTGTGATACTAATAAGTGAGAGTTCTTGTGGTAGACAAAATGTATCTTTGAAAATTGTGACCCGCAGCAGAGTTTGCTTTATTGCCGCATACGTATCAGTGTAAAAAAGCGGGAATTTCGCTTCTCTTTTACACGTATCTCCCAATTGTAATATTTCACGGCCGATGGATTACTTTGAGTTCTTTAGCACATACTTATGTCTATGATCTTCATTTGATAGTATCCAAGTTCAAAACAATTCGTTAAAACGTCACTAGTTTACACTCCTTTCGAAGGTTTATTAAACAGAATTTGAACTAATTTGCATATATGACTTTTGGCCGCCGACATTGTCACGCTTTCTCTCGTTTCCTGAAAACATACCTGTAGGGTCATGGCAGCTTAGTTTACCTTTATAGTTTAAATTCGCTCCCTCATGTAAAAGAAGAGGGTTTCTTAAATTGTTGCTGTTGTGATAACTTGTAGGATGTAGCAGATACAACTGGACTAAAGGTCACTGTGGCACAATCTCGTCCGCTGTGAAACTCACGAAGTGTCCGGTTTCCTCGAAGCGAAGCGACTCGAAAACTCGAAGCGTTGTTGCTGCGATTCGTGCAGCAGCAGTCCGGATAATATTTTCAAAAGCCGCTTTCTCTTGTTTTCATGTCTTTTTTACTTTATGAGTGTAGATATTGTTTAATTGAATGCTGGCCATTTCACCAAGAGTCCCGATCATTTTGCGATCTAAGAACTCCCACTCGTTTGCTTGCTTACATAAAATATCCTGCAAATATCCAATTAAATAGACTGGAAAGCCCCAGGATCGACTCTCCCCCTCTTCGTGTCTAAGGCTACTGTTATTATCTGCTTTACAGCTCTGAGATGTCCTTAAGATGTTTTTTTGGGGGCTTCGAACAGTAATCTCTTCTCCCATAATCACTCTAAATTTTCAGCGCGGCATGAGAGCAATACAACCAGTGACGTCACTAGGCTGTTTTGGCCGCGCCAAATGGCCGCCAATTTTGGGCTTAACCAGCCAACTTCGAACGGCTGAAAAAGCAGTTTTCGCTTACCGTATGTGAAAAAAAAAGTTTGCAGTGTCTCCAAGTAAGGTTGAAACTTTATTACTAATCAAAAATCTCACATACAAAAATTTCGTTTCAGTGGCACTTTAAGGCAAGCCCGAAAGCCATTGATCATTAATTGACTTAAAAAGAATTTAATCTAATATTATAATGTCTGTCATTTCAGTACAATAACGTACAATGGGTATTGTACACGACTTTTATGGATATTCAGTGAGCAGCACAAGATTTGTTGATCCTACGAATTTCGATTGACATTACAAACTTTTTCAGGGATATGTTTTGTTTCAATTAAAGATCTTTACAAAGTTGGCTTCTCAGGTTTTAATATACCTTTGGACCATCAGGCGAGACATACACAATTACCTAACGCAAAAATTGGATGGGTGAGGTAACCCGGGAAACTCGTAAAGACCGCACAGGTGTAAAGATGAAATATATGTCCCTTGAAACATATCCCTGAAGAAATTTGTAGTATCACGAGAAACGCATAGGATCAATGAATCAACTCAAGCTGTTTTAACTTTGTGCAGCGTACTGGACATCTATAAAAAAAAAAAAAAAATGAAAAGTAACAATAAAAAAAGTGCTAAAAGGAGTAACATAGTTTACCATGTAGTCCTCCACATTTTTTTCTTACTTGAAGATCTTAAATTTTGGGTATATGTTTATTCGAAACAGTTTTTTGGAGGACTGTTTATTGGAAGGAATTTTTCGTAGAAAGGCATTTTTTGTTTTAAAAGTATTACTATTACTTCAAAGCGTGACGTATAGTGCGTGGTGAAACTCTCTGAATCTGAGGACATTAAGGACAAAGCAAGTTCTACAGACAATAAATGAACACCACAAATGATTTCACAAGTGTTACATGAGCGTAAACATCATATCAGTGAGCATGCTCTGGAAACATTAGACTAACTGTCTATGGCTGACAGATCAGCCAAGACACTGCAGGCTTTTACAAACTATATTCGCAAAAGGGATATAACTCGCTTAATGGACACCGGCTGTAAGGGCTGCATCCTATGCTGCACGTAATGCCCTTCAAGTCATTTATTTTTTTTTCTGTATTAATATTAGTATTAGTATAGTTTTTTAGCAGTGTCCCCTAATTAGTATGGTGTTTTTATTCCCAGGCTATAACGTTTTTTTTGACACTTTAATAAAGTTCTCACTCACTCACTACCGAAGAAGTTTTAAGATAGGGAATCATAATCAGAACAAGTTTAACATCTTTTCTTAAGGTTAGATATAAATATAGTGAATGAAATTGGGGGGGGGGGGGGGGTTTGGTGAGGTCTTATTTCAAGGCAGTGGTAAGCTTATAATCCGATTTTTTATTAAGTAAGCGCTGCGCTTTCCTTTGCTAAACGTCAGGAAGTATTGAAAAATCTCTTTATCGACTTATAACATATCCTTTATTTTACTTCGCTCATAGGTATTTGAAGCTTCTTCAAAAAGAAAGGTCATTGTCCAAAAGCACTGGGCTGTTTCAGAAGAGGTCGACAAAGCTCTCCTCAGAGAAGCAGTGCAGGACTTCTGTGGCCAGTTTCCAGTCTTTCGCTTGCAGCAAGTTGACTTGAACATGTTGAGCTCTGCGGCAGCTGGCTTTAGGGACGATGGACGAACTCGTTTTGGTAAATACTACTTTGACTTCTGTTATGCTTCCACTTGTAACCCTGAGTATGGTCTTAAAGACGAGTTCAATTCTCCTTCTGTTGACTAGGATGCTTACTCTTAATTTCTTTCTTTAGTTTAGTTTTAGCGTTCACAACGGTAACCAGGCTTAAGGTAGACTGTAAAATATTCGTTTTTTTTTTGAAGTCTGCTGTCCTCGAACGTAAGGTCCAGAGCAGAGGCCAAAACGGTGAGTGAGACTGGGGAGAGACGCAGAGAGATTGATTATCTTCACTCGCTTCGGGCACGTTAAGCTTGTGTATAAATCGTTCTCAGGATCAACGCTTTCGGCTCGTCACGCCAAGCCAAAAGAAACCCTACTGTTTCATAGTTTACGCCCAGGGAATTGCCTACCTGGATAAAGTGTGGTGCCCTAGGGCGGGAGTGAAATGAATGGACGGTTTCAAGGGTGGACAGAAACTAGAAGTTACATTATTAAATGAATGCTACAAAAACAGTTAGAAGTTATTACTATTTGACTCTCAAGTTTTAAGAGAAAATTCATTGTTACAGAACTCACTGCTGTCTTATTCTTTGTGTACCCTTGAAAAACTTGCCGAAGCCCACTGGCAATCTTGGAATTTTGTCATTCCTATATGACTCGCACGGTGGTCACTATCACCATTACTATTCATTTGAGTGCTATTAACTATGCTCATGCCTTAATTATCATTTTTATTCCTCTTTTGTGTCCACAGCAAGAAAGATCGACGTTGACAATTTACTTTTCTGTGAGAAAAATATTGGTCCAGGAAGACGTTGCAATCCAGAAACGTGACTTTATAGTTTTCAGATCCGCGACCGTCACTGCACTTGGTGGGTGAGAGATTGCAAGTTCAACGTGCAATCTAAATTAGTATGCGAGGAATATGAGCACTTGTTCAATAGCATGATTTGCTACACAATTCGTTGTCCTTAAATGAATTGGAATGTCCCATCGTGAACGAAATAGTTCAAAATTGACTGCACATGGAGAAATAAAATACAGCTTAGAAAACTAAACTTGTTATTTTGTTAAACTTAACTTGTCGAGAATACGGAAAAACATCATTGTTCCTTTAGATTTTTTATCCCTTAAACGAATTCAGAACAACAAACAAAGCGGTAGTGGCACGTTTTATCTGAGATATGAATTCTTGGTCACCCCTACTGGCGAATCTATCTGCTTTTCACACATTACGGAACCAAAAGGTGGAAAAAAGAAAAAAACAGTGAAAAACTGCTTGATAACGCGGCGCCGGCATTAATTTAAGGACGTTCGCGTGAAAATTTTACAACATTGATTTTTCTCCTGAGACTTTTACCGCTGTAAGATAATGAGTTTTTTATGTCAGAAATGTAAAAAATGGGGGGTCACCGACTTTGTTTTGGAGAAAACAGGCCCAGAAGAACACCCTAAATCTGAAAAAATGGGGCTTCGTTAACGAATAAGGCCACAGTGTCTGTAAGCCCAAAAATATTGCAACTGGATCTTTGAAGTAAAGTGTTCTCTGCCAAATATTGTTTAAGTGGACCTATTAAGTGAATTTAGTCAACTGGTGAGGTTCCTTAAAGACCAAGTTTGCATTTAGCAACCATAGTTTCACGCACCTTGCAGCCGCAAGATGGCAGGATTCGATGTCCCGTGGACAGAAATCTAGAATGTTTTTTTTAACTTCCCACATTGAGTTTTTGTTCATTTTTGGACAATGTGGAGATAATCGTAAATAAAATCTGTTTCTTGAAAGAAACGTAGAGGTCACCGAACGTCCAAGATCGTTAAATCCAGGCAAAGCTATAGCAATGGCCACCTGCCCTATCATTGTTCGTTTTATTACTTAGCACGCGCTCTCACGCATGACGTGGCGTGTGAATTTGCGTGCGCAGTAAGGATGCGCAGAAACAAGTAGCGTGAAAGTCCTTAGGGTAATTCCCCTGAAATAAAACGGCACATAGATTTTTGTTCAAACTTTGTCCAATGAATATTTATCATATGAAAACTTAGGTTATAAAATAAAAAAAGGGGTGCCCATACTCGTTAAGGAGCAGTGAGGCATTCAAAATTTCCCACTTTAGCGTTATTTAATGCTTATTACAAGAACGCATTCCAAGTTATAATTATCGTAAACTCTTCTTCTTATTTATTCAATTTTCAAACATAGAAATCAGATCAGTCTTTTCTCACTTTTGCGGAATCTCCCGCCGTGGCTGGTTCAACAAACACTTAGGACTGTATCTGTCGTTTTCTCCACTTTATTGCAGCTTCTTTCGTACATTCGTTCTGATCAATCTTATCGCTGTAATCGTTCTGACTTAAAATTACAATATTCACTACATTTTATTATCACTAACGTAAAAGCCTTGGCTACGTATGTCCGGCCGCAAACCTAAGTTGGCTAAGGCTCACTATTGTTTCTCTGCGGTCTTTTCTAATCTCCTAACGCGTAACGCTTGTGGTTGATACGAATTTCCTTAGCGTGGGCTACAATTATTCTTTGATAATTACCGAGTATAATCCGATTACACTGATCCTAAAACCACTAACAATTGATTGCTTTAAGCTGAGTCATCTCTATTTAATATTCGTCACAGGATGTGGCTATAACACCCAACGCAAATTTCTGCTCGCGAAGCAATATAATTACTAAAAACGTGCTTGAACTTAAACAAACAAATCTTCTAAATATTGTACTAAAACTTGTTATGATACTCACGCAAAGCTAATGATTAGTTGATTAAAATGACTGGAAAAAAATTTGCGGTGCCCGAGCTCGTTAGTGAGCTATAGCCATTTTTCAACTGACAGAACTCAATATCAAGGCAGATCCGCCATGTTTTTTAATGTGCGCGTGCACGAACGTGCGCTAATGATGCCATAAATTATGCGCAGTAAGGATGCGCAATGCCATACTGGGGAATGACCTTGAGCATCGCTTGACTCTGCCGTGGTAAAGATACATAAAACGCACGACACGTCCGTAGCAAAATATAACACACAATACATCGCCTGCTTTACTGCCAAATCAGGGAATCATAAATCGCTCTATATACATCTTGCATAATATCAGGCATTTTGATCTCACCACAGAGATATCATATGCATTGTATAACCAACAATCTCTACTAGTCGCCGCAAAAACCATGCTATGATATTTGTCTACAGACTTTGATATCCGTCAATCTTAAGATACCAAGTAGATAGTTAAAACGAGAGCAAATTGTAATGAGTTTTTAGCAGGGGCGGGGGAGAACACTCTGTGACGCCTGGCACTTTTTTTCTGTTTGGATCATCCACAAAAAGTGACGTCACATCCGGTGAAAAAGGGGCTGAGCGGCAAAATCAAATTTGAATGCGACATAATCGTTCTCTCAGTAAGTAAAATGGCAATATTTCGTGATCGGCGGGATATTTCTAACGTTTTATTTGGCCATGATAAACAATATTTTGTCGTCTTCCTCGTCATATCGTTTGTTTGAGGAACAGAACGGTTATTTATTCAAATACACGCTTTTCTGAAGGCGTCTGTTTTTACGAAATGTCGTCGTTTCTTCTTCGCTGAATTCCACAGGAGTCATCGTTTGCGTGGAAATAATGAATTCTAGGCGTGTAGCACTCAATTCAAATATCCTATTCTCTTAGGTAGGCATTAAACTAAGAGAAAAGCACAATGAAAGTTTTCTAGACGTGGGAGAACCTATTTAACAGAAGCCCATTTTTTTCAAATTTACCCTTGACAAACACTCGAGAGTACTTTAGAGGTGGTAATCGTATCTCACTGCAGGAATAGACCCACACACACTACGCGGCGGAACTTTCTTGCCGATCGACACTAGCGCAAATTCATGTTCTTGCTTGTGACTCAAACTGGTGTTATAAATTCTGTTACGATTGGTTGAGAACCTTGAACAAGTTATCTTAACTTTTCCGTTGGCAATTCCTTAATTGGTAAACGCTTCCTTCAACATACCCTTGTGAGATAACTTTAAGAATTCCTAGGAATTCCTAGGAAAAAATTCCTAGGAATTCCTAAGAATTCCTAGGAATTCCTAGGAATCTAAGGTGTGAATTTTCACGGTAATTCGGACTCGGAATTCCTAGGAATTCCTAGGAATTCCAAGTTTACATAGAGCTGACTTGGAATTCCTAGGAATTCCTAGGAATTCCAACTGAAATATACTCACCTTGAAAATTCCTTAAAATTCTCAAAAATTCCTAGGAATTTCTGGGAATAACTTGGAATTTGTAGGATTTTTTGAGAATAGGTTGGAATTTTTTGGAAAATCTGAGAAAAACTGGGAATTTTGTATCGTTTGTAGGCCAGACAAAATTTTGATGATTAATGCCCAGCATTAAAATAACAAATAAAGTCACTGATATCACATCAAACAGGCTTTAAATCAATGGTTTATTACATTGGCTTTCATGAATTTAAACATAAGTCATTAGAATAATATTATCCTGTTTCTTTTTTATTACACCAAGAATTAAAAGTAAAACTGAAAACAGCTATGAAGGTCAAACTTTTACATGTTTGATAAAAAGAGAACTTTTTCAGATAATTTACTTACTTTTTTGGTTTACAAATCCAACAATTTTCCATACACAAGATTTTAGCTTAAATTATTGTTATTATGTGGAACAAATCTGGATTTTCATGAATGTAAGGAATCAATTATAAGAACAAAACTGAAACAATCCTTAAAATTAAAAAAGGCTGAGTTTGGGCAAACTTAGCTGCTGTTCAGTTATTTCTTTTGTTTCCGCAGCTTCTTTTGTTGCCCTCTAATTACGCTGTCAACAGCTGGCCTCTTCATCTTCATCTTTGTTGCATGACACCTAAAACAAAATTAAAAAAATACAGTACATTGCGATATATATGAGGTACTGTAAGACTGAGATCCAAATATTTATGTGCTCACAGTTTAATACACGCAGCTAATTAAGACCTGACTGTAAGCTGGTTGAAATGTTAAAAGAGAAGACTTGATAATGGCAGGTGCTTGTATACTATTGATAAATATGTTACATAAATCTTGAGCTTACAGTAGATTAAATCAAGGTTTTCCTTCCTCTATAAGTGTATCAACAACTCTTGAATTGGATACACTGTGTATATCACGGTTTTTAGCCAAATTTAGACATTAGAAATACTAAAAAAGACACTTAAAACATTTAAGGAACATTTAAATAATAGAGTAAACACAAAAGAATATACGGATGGACAAAAATTGAAGATCAACATGGACTGCCATACAGTCAGGCTGAAACACACAGGAGACATATCAAACTCATGCACACTGGCTGCCTCGTTGGAGTTTTTATCAAGAACTTTGACTGGGATCAGAGAGAACTGCTATATTTATTTCGTTTGAACAAGTGAGGCGAGAGAAACTTGTTACTCGCAAATCAAATTGTTTAGGCATGCACACTGGGCAACCTAAATTGTTTCAACTTTGCTTTAGCCAGAATTCATTTCATGCCATGACTGAGTGATCCACTCGTGTATGATTCGTGATGATAAAGTTCATTCAAAAGCTTTTGTCTAAATACAAGAATTTACTTTGTATAATATAAGGTTACTTGAATTCGATTACTCACCAAATAATTTTGTATACGGCTAATCTGTCCTTTGAATTCTTCCCCGTTGAAACATCCACAGTAAGACTTTCTTTTAACTCCAAATCTTCGCCAAGAATAACTTGTTTCTCGTTAATGACACTCACGCTGTTTTCTTCTGGTCACAGGACCGCAGCAAAAACCATTTTGATATAATTTTGGAAGTGAAATCTAATAAAACGCACGAGCGATCAGCCGTTAACGCTGAATTCAAAGATGGGCGCCAAAAGAGAATTAATAACGCGATCTTTGTCACGTTCAGTCACAAGGATAGTCACGTGAAAATTCGCGTGCTGTGATTGGTTCAGTTGATCAGTTGAGGAGAGAATGGAAACGGGAGAAGAAGGAGAGAGAGACTGGCAACGAGGTTGCCAGACCAGTCGCTTTCGATGGCAAGTCTGTTTCCCTTTCCACGCTGTTTTGGTGGTCTTTTGAAAGATGGGTCTTGCTTCAAAAGGAAAAAACTACACAAACTTTTTACGAATAAATCAAGGAGGAAAATGGAACGTACTTTAACTGGTTGATCTGTTCCCGACGGTTGTCAAGATAAAGGATCATGAGGCACTTGAATCAAGTTCACTGCAAAGGTAAGGAATCCAATTTTATAGGGATTTTCTGTTATGATAACCTATAATTGTAAATTATAAATCAAACTAAGCAATGCATTGTGTGCTCTTTAAAAACCCCAAAAGCTGAAATTCACCTAAAAGGTTTCAGATCGACCTGAGGAAACGAGATAAATTCTGCGAAATGAGCTTAAGCTTGTTGTATTAGTCCACCAAATCTATTTCAACACCCAGTCAGCACAATGCAGCAAGTATAAATTTGCGATGCTTGTCATTTTTTCCTTTGAATTATTTATAAGGATTAGCATGATATGAGATCTATAGTCTTTTCAATACATCAAGATGTAGGTTTTTTTTATTTGCATTGTCATTTATTTATGTCAGTTATTTATTTGTTTCCCACTAACTCATAATCTTTTTGATTCTTTTGATTTTGTTGTGTCATGAATTAAAGTGACCGCGAGGACAAGGAAATACAAGAAACATATTGATGATTCCACTATACCCATACCAAAATCTACAAGATTCGACCACATAAATCGCTTAAAGCAGTCTTCACAGGCCAGTTGACGTCATCTCCCTCTCTTGCATCCCTTTTTCTTGGATATCATTTCCAACACCATGAACAGAACACCTCACAGTTTTCGGCTCACCTGAGTGAGATGGCTGTTGGCAAAAATGTGGATGACTTTGATGGATTATGGAGTGAACCTTTATGCAAGAATTCAAGTTTCACAGAAGCATTTGATAAAATTGAGTTGCCAATACCTGAAAAGACTACAAAAATACCAGTTGATGTAATACACAACAACTCAGATTTGTCCACAGACAGTGATTCAGATAATGATGTTGAAGTTTCAGTTCCGACTCCTCTGAAGAAATTGAGAACTCTGACACTGATGACCATTCACTGGACTCCCCTGATGAAAGTGAAACTAATGGTTCCCAAGAAAAAAACATTTTCTGCCAAAGAATATGCCTGTATGGCTATTCTGGCCTTAATTTCAAGACATTGTATGACAATGAGAGGCTGCTAAAGATATCCTTGTTTTAATGAAACTACCGGTAATTTGTCCAGAGAATGTCACAGTACAGTTTTACAAATGTACAGCAAGTGTGTGGAAACTGTGAGCTTTTCATTTATGACATCTGTGAGAGATGTCTTCCTCTTTTTCCTAAAGTCATACAGGATCAAGTCAAAAATTGTTCAACAGTGGGCTGTGATGGGTATGTGTGTGAATCTACAATTATATTAAATATATACGTGCATATATATACTTTTGGTTTTATTGAAATTGTAAATAATATATATTCATTTATGATGACAGAATTTTTTGCTTAATCTATTTATCAAATCTAAGAGCATCTATTTTTCTATCAGTTAAACTCTGGGTGTTTGATTTACGGGTCCATACAGGCACATATACACTAACAAATCATGTTGGATCTAAAAAGCAATATTATCAGTGCTATAGTTTTATGTTGAGTTGTCAGACTTAAACTGGAATTAATGTACATTTTTTGTCTGGAAATAATTATCTTGGAGCTTGACAACAATAAAAAGGTATGGAACTCACTACAGAGAAATGATCGTGTTGATTTTTACTAATTCACAGAAACTGATTCATGCACCGAGTTCATCTTTAATTTTGACATTTTGGGAAATTTATAGAAATTTCCAGCAATATTTCATGTGATTTAGCTATTCCCAAAAACTCCTAGATATTCCAAATACATTTTTTAAAACAGTCTGGGAAGTAATAGGAGTTCCTAGGAATTCCCAATAATTCCCAGTCATACTTTTCACTATTCCCAAATATTCCCAGAAATTCCAAGGTCTTGGATTAAGCATAATTTGCATGGCTTGGAATAACTTGGAATTCCTAGGAATTCCCAATAATTCCCAGTCATACTTCCACTATTCCCAAATATTCCCAGAAATTCCAAGGTCTTGGATAAAGCATAATTTGCATGTCTTGGAATAACTTGGAATTCCTAGGAATTCCTAGGAATTCCTAGGAATTCCCAGACTACTGGGAATTCATTTCGCAGGGGTAGGCAGGCCGTGAACCCCTTAAAAATTAACAAGATATTCTTATGGGTGATTCAGTAATTTGGGTGTCTCGTGTTTTTACTCCAGTTATAATCTAATTTATTTTACCCTCTCAACAGTGTTAAGTGTCAGCGACACTATAAGGTTTCAATACCCCCGGATCTTATGAGGTCAAGCATGCATGCACCTTTCATATCTTCAATTCCTTTCATTTGCCTTGTTTGCTGACCAAGTTCCTTGTCTTTTAATCCCTATCATAATTGCAGCTTATTTTGAAAGGTTACTCATACATTTTGCCTTATTTTGAATGTGCTTTCTCTATACAAGCTTACATCAAGACATTTCAGTCCCAGGGAATGAGAGAACACTAGCAATTCTGTCTTATAGAGTTCAATTATTTTGATTCATCACTCTTTCAATGTGTGATCTTAACAAACTGTTTGCAAACAGTAATGAAATATCATGCCTCAACACCAATCCACAAAAGGAACTCTGGGAACAGGTAATAGCAACAATGACACTGCCAGGCTGGTGAATGTTACAAGCTATTATGAACTCATGTCTGACAATGAGTGACCATGAAACATGGTGTGGTGGAACTGAACAACCAGACTGCGAGTGACATTGTTAGTGTTAGTGGTGTGAAAGTGATTGCTAGCTGCGGTAGTGTCTGTGAACTTGGACCGGGACCGGAAAAGAAAAGGTTCCATACTAGAAGTTGACTGAGAGTAACAAGTTTGTACTCAAAAACTGAAGAAGCTGCCTGATCAGACCAGTCTTACAGCCAGCTTCATCACTACTTGTAAAGAGTTCCTGAATTGTGTATGTGGGAGGACTCCTTGTAATGACATATATGGGGAAGCTCTGCTCAAAAGTTTTCAGGCCTCAGATATTACTATTTAAGGGTAAGGGATTTCTGACAAATTGAATTCAGGTGTACGAAAGGGTACAGAAATCTTTCTTTCAGGGATTTCCTTTCTTCTGGTTCTAAAATGTTGTTGATAATCTCTCATTTACTCTCCTGAGCCAGAATGAGGGGATTCTGATATATTGTTCAAAAAGATATTTTAAAACTTCTTTCTAAGGGTTAAGAAAAGGGATACAGTATTAAGGGGTTGGACCTTGAGATGGAGCTTCCCCATTTAAAACTATGTAGAATACCTCCCAACTCCCCCCACCCCCCCCCCCCCCCACCCCCCTCTTTACGTAACAAGATGTTCAAATTGTTTTCTGGAAAAAGAGCAATTAAAAAACTAAACAGTGCCTAGGGATTGTGTGATTATCACTGCGAGTTCCCATTTGTATTTTTAATTAAAATGGGCCTAACGTTATCCACAACAGTTTAAAATAATAACCATACTTTGCAGCTTCATAGAGAGACTCAATCTGATAATGAAAACATAACTTTTATTTTCCCTCCTTCCTTTATACCTTGTGATATTTTTAGGGAAATTCTCAAAAAGCCCCTCCCCAAAGAAAAGAAAATATATAATATATATTTTATATTTTCCTAATAAGCAGTTTCTTCACAACACATTTTAAGATGATAAATAGCCATAAAAATGACATTTTTATCTCTGAGATCATTTTCAAGATTAAAAAAAGTTATTTTTAAATATTATAACTTTTTTTAATCTTGAAAATGAACTCACAGATAAAAATGTCATTTTTATGGCTATTTATCATCTTAAAATGTGTTGTGAAGAAACTGCTTATTAGGAAAATATAAATGTTCAATGAAAAAAATGAACAGAAAAAAACAACAAACTATTCTTTCAGAGAAGCTCCTATATTTTATAATTTTTGTAAACCTTTTACAGAATGCAACTTTTGGATAGGTTGCACTTCACTGTAAAGGAAGAAATCACACCAGAGAGGCTTTGTATCTTTATTATGATTTGCATTATCAGTAAAAAGAATCATATTTGGACAGGTCCACTGGCACTCTTACATGTATGTTAAAGATGGGAAAAGCAGGTTCAGCATCATCTAAATCAAGGGATTGTATGCCAGTGTGGGGTGTATATGCCGGGAGGTAACCACCTAAAAAAATACAAACATAAATGACAGTCACTAAAATTAAACAACAACTGAGAACTTTTAGAGACCTCCATCAGTCACAAAAAGACCAACAACCGGATCTTTCTCAGTTTAACAAATTGACGTCAGTTTTTCATGCATCTGTCTTGAACATTATTGATCATGAATTTGGTCATAACGTTGTCACAGTTGCTGTGGATCCACGGGGCGATAGCATACACTCAAACACTCATCTGCAAACACATGAAACACTGACATCAATTTGTTTTTTTTTTTAAATAACAAATTCATTGCCAAATTGTATGCTCTTGCTCATTGACACATCTCTTAAATTATAAATTTATGTGCCTACAGGTCTGCTTATTGACGATGAAAATTAGCCAATGAGCGCACAACAATTTCTACAGTTATCGTAAAAAGTATAATTTTCGTTAGCAATGATTATTTTGTTAGTAAGGGTTTCAGAGAAAAAGTCCAGTGTAAAAATGTTATCTCGATCAACAGAAAAAGTAATTTAGTTTAACAAGAGGAATTCAGAAGAACACTGATTAAGAAGAGAAGTAAAGTGCCTCTCTTGTCTGTATTTCTCTTGTGGGTATTTGCTCATTTACCACCTAGGAAAAACAAGATATAATGTATAATTTTTACCTCTGCTGTAAATTTTTCAAACCAGTTTGTTTTCACTTTCAGAGTCAGGTTCTTGAAAAGAATCACAAGCACACCACCCACCCCCTAAGTCCCTATTCCTACCCTACAACAGTACAGTCAGGATCCCATATCAACCCCCCAACATAACTTACCAATATACTCCCATACTACAATAAAATCTTTTTTTTTTCTTTTGTACAGACAGACCTAGATTCAAACATCATATCTCTGACCTTTTGGTCCACTTCATCTCCACTAGACAATGAGAGCAATCATTGCAAATTTATTTATGTTTGCTGGTCTAATTTATTATTTTTCTCAGATTCCCCCTTCTCCTTTGATGACATTAAATTGGTTTAAAAAAATAAAATGGTGTAAACAAATTAAAGCAGAGGTAGAAATTGAGCCATAAAATTACTATAATTTTGGCAAGAGGGTATTAAAATAACTATACTATTAATATCCATATGTTCCATTGTAAAGACAGTGTATTACTACTTAAATTGAACTTCAATGTCAGAGACAAAAACCTAAAAACACCTAAACACAGCTCAGTGAGGACATTGCCAGTTGTGCTTTTGCCAACAACCACTCTGCCTCAAAAATATAGAAGATAATAACAAAAGCAACAGCAAAGCCAACCTCTGTCAATTCAATATCCACATCAAATTCCCCTCCAAAATTCTCTTCATCTCAACGCTTTAACGTGCTTCTCTCATTTAACTTTTACCCCTTGAGTCAGAATTTGTAGGTGTATCACATAGAATTCCACAAAAGATTAAAAATGCTGTTAACCTTTTGCAAATATCTGCATCAGTTTCAAAGATGTTTAAGTTTGAAAAATGTGTAAAATATGCAAATGAGGTTACTGATGATGTCTTACACTCAACCCAATATTACATCAAGTGGGTAGGCTTACAGTTCTACTGGAAACACACCTATGGCTATTAAAATTTAAAGCAAAAATATCAATTTACAAAGAAGAGAAAATTAACTCGCAAAACCCACTGTGATTGAATGACTGTGGGAAACTCAAACAAAGAGGGATTATAATTTGCACATTTGATTATTCAATAATCAATAATTGAAGAATCATGCAGGGTCAAATTCAGCCAAATGCATGGGGAATTAATGGCAAAAAATCACTTTAAGATCAAACCAAGCTAAAACTTTCAGCCCACCCACAATGGAGCAATCACAACTGACCTTTGTGAATTATTTGATACATGCCTATGAGACCCATTTTTCCTTTTTTCTTTATGAGATGGAAGGTAGATGCCGTTTAAACATTGATCAAATAATGAACAAAGGTCCTGTTGCTACAGAGCTACATTGTATCCCTACCAGATTAACGAAAGATGAGGTGTTGAAAATAGATCTTTGGAAGAACTAAAAAAAGCTGTGTAAACAACCACCAGCGACCTGTGTTCTCACAGCATCTCTTGTTGAGTTAATTTGATAAAGAACATAACTTTAAAATCTCAAAATAGTTGAATTTAACTAATTATGAAGTCCTACAAGTATGAAAATTTCAGATTGTATGATTGCACCCAAGTATGAAGTTTGATAGAGAAACAATGGTAAATCATACAATTCTACTTAACAATATTATTGGATTCCGAGCTCAAGATTCCCATCAGGTGATAATACGGTTGATACAGCCTCAAACTATCACCTCAAAGAAGCCTTGACCTCATAGTCCAATTGTTGAATAGAAAGAGAGAAGATGTTCTCTATTTCATTATTAATAGATAATAATGTACAGGTTAAAGCTAATTACGAGATAAAATTTGAATTCTGTCCAGCATTTATTTATGAACCACTCTACAGTACCCGGGAGGGGGGTACTACCAGAAAAAATTGGTGGGGGTGTGTGGCCTGCTTCCCAAAACCCTTGCTCTATTGATCACCAAAATCTGCAATTTTCCCTACCCTCTTTATGACCAGATCAAAAATTTGACAACCTTTTTAGAACCGTTGCCGCTGACATAGTTGCCCTAAACATAATTTTTGAAGGCTTTTTGTTTATGGTCTTATCAATAATGATGAAAAAGTAGCTTCTTCTAAACAACATTACCCAATTCAAGACTAGAGTACAAAACCCTTACCCTATTCAAGATGAAAGTGGCCAAAATCCATACTTTATTTATGACCAAAATGGCTGAAAAACCATACCCTTTGGGGCACACATACCTATATAGTGCATATAAGGGAGTAGCCCCCCCCCCCCCACCCCCCGTGTCACAGCAGAAGTGGGTACCTGTCAAAAGCGGGGGTGAAGTTAAGAGGTAAGGGTATACCATACCAGTGGGAGCTAACCCTAAACAGGCCAACCCCCTCTTTTTGAACTGCCCAAAGAAGTTGATCCCCAGGCCAGTATTGCAATTCAGACAATACAGAGGAATGTACAATTAACCATTGGATGACTGAAGGAAATTAGTTCTACTCATCTGGACTGCTTCACCCTTTGTTGATCTTTTCTGGGAAATCTGATATCCCTAAAACACGCATTTACAATGAACTCTAGCTCTCAACATAGATTATTTCTTGCAGAGAAAAAAAGTATTCCACAAGAGATACGGAAATAGGATACTAACCTTGCGTATACGATTTTCCACCACACACTCGTGGATACAGAGCTTCAACTGTGTTCACTTTTAGAAAAAAACGGCTTCTGTTAAACATGTTCCCGTAGTGCACAGTGCAAACTATGGCCAGCAATACTTCATCCAGGTTGTTGTTAACATTATAGGCTATTGCACTTAGTGTTATAACCGAATCACGAACAATAAGAACCAAAAGTCGGAACAACACCAGTTTTGCAAATGTGTAAAATCCGCCATTCGATGACAGAAGGCTCTCCGTTATTTTCCTTCAAAACAATACTAAACTATACTGTTTTGCCGAAAGTTTTGCTTAAAAAGTCGAAGAAATGTGCCTGCAACATCTTTCTATCCTCAGTATGAAAGGACACCAACCTGATGGTTTGCAAATAGAGGAAAATCTTCCCCAATCGAAACGCCATTTTTTCGCTTTGTGAAACGAGCTGCGCGGCACAGTTTAAACCGGATGTGACGTCACTTTTTGCTGGATGATCCAGATAATCCAGATACGCGAATTTCAGGAGTCTTCTGCCCCGCCCCTGGTTTTTAGCAATGTTTTCAAGGTTTGAATAGGTGAACCATCTTTTTTTGAGTGGCTGACACCAAGTGTATAGCCACATTATGGCATGATCTGATTGATTTATTTGTCCACGAGAGTACGTCAGCGCCTGTCACGTGGTCTTGTATCGCACGGCGCACTAGTCTGAGCACAGGCAGCCCAAGCTCTCTCTATGAACCACACGAGCAACACAATATGGCATCGAATTATAAGGGTTTCTATGGGATTTTCTACAAGATATCCATGGAGGTAGTTAAAGTGAAAATTCTCAATAAAAATGGCTTACCTTATTTCATACGTGTGTTGTTTGCTCCTGGTGTGGTTATTTTACCGATTGAACTTGATTTAAGCGACTTTTTTTGAATTCCGGTTTTCCCTTTATAAAGAGAGGACAAGGCGCAACACCTCAGTCGGAACAGCCTGCCGAACGAAGTCAAAAATCCCAGGCTAAAATGTACCCACGGCCACAAATCCACCGCAGATTTCAAGGGCAAAGGTTGATCTTTCATTTCAATCCTCTAGCCACACAATCGCAGCCCTGCGAGCGACGCCAGGCGGCTCTTCGTGTCCCCAGTGAAACGATAAAACTATGGAAGAACTCCGTGTCGTTTGATCCGCGACCCAACGACCGTTGAAATCGGCTTGGTAGCCTCGTCATGTTGGCAAACCAAGACTCGCGGGGGTACTAGACCGCAATTTGTCAACCAAACTTCTTGTAACATCCGGGGTCCCCTCAGGTCGAATTTACAATGCAAAATAAAAATCGTACAGAACGCTTTTGCAAAATGGCTTCAAAACCAAAGAAACGTAAGATCAACGCGAAAGCTCCGCAGGACTGCGATTGTGTGGCTAAAGGATTGAAATGAAAGATCAACCTTTACCCTTGAATTCTGCGGTGGATTTGTGGCCGTGGGTACATTTTAGCCTGGGATTTTTGACTTCGTTCGGCAGGCTGTTCCGACTGAGGTGTTTCGCCTTGTCCTCAAACGTATGGAATAAGATACGCCATTTTTATTGAGAATTTTCACTTTTAACTACCTCCATGGATATCTTGTAGAAAATCCCATAGAAACCCTTATAATTCGATGCCATATTATTGTGTTGCTTGTGTGGTTCATAGAGAGAGCTTGGGCTGCCTGTGGTCTGAGTCAGCCATTTCGGTTGGAAGCGTGATCTCTAGTTTCCCCTGCTTTTAGTTTTAAAGGTAAATCATTTTTCATTTTGAGCTTGGTCTTGAATTCTGCATCTTATCATTTCCTTTACGTGTCGAGAATTAAGCTTCGTAATTAAGTACAAATAACGAAACCCGTTTGCAATTGCTTTTTTTATTTCAGGTGTCGACAAAATTGAGACATCGGGAGTAAAGTTCCTCGCGAAAGGTAGGATAGACGGCATATGTCCAGTGCAGGCTCTACAGGAGCCATTGTACTTTTAAAAGCCAATATTCACTGCTTTGAAGCGTCAGAAGTTTAAAATGTCTCCATCGGTGACCACAAATTCAAAGACAGTACCGCTTGAGTTTGAAAACAATATATGAATCACAGACGCCTTCTCAAGACTTTCGGAAACAAGAGGGTAATATATTTCATCGCTTTACATTTGGATGGAATTAGTGGAATTACTTGTTTACAAATGTAAGTCATGGAAGAGGTCATTCAACGATCAGTTGACTGTAAAGGCGTCGATGTGCGGAATATATTTTTACCCTTTTGAGTAAGTACGCTTCTTCGCCTTAGTTTGAATATGAACTGTGACCTTTTCTCTTTGTCCAAATTAGATATTCAAAAGTGAAATAAATTACAATATTAGAGTTGATCTGCATTTGTTTACTGTACTTAGAAATCATAATCACATTGTTCGAGAGGTAAGCTTATTATATTTGGAGATTTAGACAATGACTTCTTTGCTATCTTTTTTAATTAGCCTTGTTGACCATACATTAATGTGATGTATGGATTTGTCTTATTTAAATTTGTAAAGCCATACATACAATCAGTTTTATTTAAAACTGGATCATTGCATAATACAATTTGAGTTTTCATTGGCTCGTTAGCCGTAATACTAGTATATGTGGGAGGCGCGGTGGCCTCATGGTTAGTGCGCTCGTCTCCGGATCGAGCGGTCCGGGTTTGAGCTCTGGCCGGAGAAATTGTGTTGTGTTCTTGGGCAAGACACTTTACTCCCACAGTGCCTCTCTCCACCCAGGTGTATAAATGAGTAGCGGCGAATCGAACTTAATGCACCCCATCCAGGGGTGAGGAGAAATACTCCTAGTCGCTTCATCCTACGGAAACCGGGACAAGTTCCGGCCTGGTGGGTCACTGGCTAATATGCAGACTTTACTTTACTTTTATACAGGAATTATACCATGCTCTACAAATATGGTAAGTTTGTATGTATAATCTGATTTTTATAAACAATTATTAGATGAGGTTTTTGTGATATCCGGGATAATCAAGGTCGAGGTAAGTGTTATCAGCTGAGGCTGATAACACTAACCGAGACCTTGATTATTTCGGATATCACAAAAACTGAATTTCATAATTGTTTTATTATACATTGTTTTAAAGAAAATAACAACAAACGCGTTATCGCACCGAGCACAGTTTATTTTCGATAAGCCATGTTCTTACTTGAACTTGACATTGCTCTTGGAAATCATGCATTGCGTGCGCAAGCTGCGGATTATTTACTAATCTGCTAGCAGATTAGTAAGTAATCTGTAGGTTGCGCTGTTTCCCAGAACTAACTGTAGGCTTTTAGCCAATTAGAAGACAGATGGTGATTACAATGTATAATAAAAACGATTATTGCACTCACGCTTGTTGGATATGAAATGATTATAGTCAACTCAATGCTACATGCCTCGTTAGCTATCCATCGTCTCATATCCAACCTGCACTCAGGGAATAACCATTAATTATTTGCGAGCTTCATAAAAAGAGGCAGGCTTTCTTGGGAATCCACTCAATTTAGAGCTATTGTGGTTATGTTTTGATATGGTGTGAGCTTGCACTCCGTGGTATAAATGAAGCTAAAATATTATTGATTGAATGACTGACTGTTTGATTGATTGACTGATTGATTGATTGATTAATTGAGTGATTGATTGAAAGATACCTACACTCTAGTAACAAATACCTCATCTCATCAGCTAGCACAAAAAATGGCAAATGCTCCCCAGTTAACCGATTGCCTACATTTTAAACGGCTTGCTTTGCAGCAGGAAATAATACAATGAATGTATAATACTATGAACCAGTTAATCTTTTGCTGATTTTGCTGACTTTCACAAATAGTGTGCTAAACCCTTAAGAAAAATTCATGTTTCTTGTGTTTTTTTTTTTTTTAAGTTTGGTTTGGGATATATTTATCAAGGCCTATTGATCTCTCCCCCTCCCCCTCCGTGGGGAGGGGGAGGGGAAGTAACAAACTTTTATACAAGGAGGCTCTGCCCTAAGGTCAAAACCCTATCCATTTTACATAGTTTTTTTGATAGGAAAGGCTTCTCTTTCATATACATGTAGCTTCTAGCTTGAAATCCCTTTCACAAACCTCATGTGGCCCCACTATATCTTATTTCTTGGATAAATAATCAATTAATGTTAGAAATCCCTGTCCTGTTAAATCTGATAATACCTCCAGCCTGAAAAAAGGGCACTTTTATGGTCAACTATAGGGAGAAATCCTCCAGCTTGGTGCAATCAATAATAAGGGTACTACATATTGTAGTGTATGCAAGTAAAATGACAATAATTTTCTTTCTTGGAAACACAGATCACGGTATTTTATTTCTATATATCTTAGTAATTGTTTGTGCTAATCTCACTAGCAACGCAGTAATATTCAAAAGGATTGCTGATACGTCTCTTCTAATAGATTTTTGCAATGATTAGAGAACATACTTATGTTGAAAAGTATCAAGCATTCTCTTCTCCATAATTATTTCAAGTTTTGATTTCAATTTGTTTAAGTCTCTCATTTCTAGAAGTAAAAAAAAAAAAACTCTACATCACCAGCCATCATGCGTCCGGCTTATGTTTGACACAATTGGACAGCATATCTCTCTCGCAAAAAGCGAGGTGTCGTCTGCATATTGTGAAAGCTTATACTCCTTCCTTTTAATATTTATACCCATTATCGACTGGTCATCTCTTATTGAATTTGCTAAAATTCCAACAGCAATATTAAAGAGTATGCCGGAAAGCGGACACCCCTGTCTAACGCCTCGTAATTCCAAAAAGGGCGTTGCGTAGCCTTTATTAGTAACGCAGCTTTGGATGTTGTTGTAAAAAGTCTTAACCCATTGTCTTAAATCGCGCCGAACCCAAAAGTCTCTAGAGCCTTTAGAGTGAAGTTCCATTCTCAGCTGTCAAAGGCCTTGTCAAATTCTAGAAACAATGCTTTGCCTGCGATATCTGACGTATCCGTGCATTCAATAATATCCGCGATTAAACGTACATTTTGTCCGATAAAGCGGCCTTTAATGTAACCGGTCTTGTCTCCATGAATAAGGCTAGGTAGCACCTTCGCGATTCTGGCAGCGATTGCCTTGGTGGCAATTTTGTAATTTGTGTTTGGCAGCGAGATGGGTCTCTAGTTATTTAGAAAAACTTTATTTTCGTCTTTTTTTGGAATAAGGGTGATTATTCCCCTTTCTTGCGAAACGAAAGCTCACCGATCTCGAAGGCGTAATTGCGACTGTTGACTAATTCCTGTCGTAATAGCTCCCAAAAGTTTCGATAAAATTCGGCAGTGAAGCCGTCTGTGCCAGGAGATTTATTTTTGGAAAATTCTTTTAGAGAGGCATGACATCCTTCTTTTGTTAAGAAACCGTCACAAGTGTCGGAAAGTTGGGCGGTCAATTTTGGAAGGGTCGGGCTTTCAAAGAACTCATCGGAACAGGTGTCGTTTGGGTTTGTGCAGGTGAAAGTGTAGAGGTTTTGGTAGTACCTGTGTTCCTCTTTCAGGATTTCGGTGGGGGTAACCAGAGAACGATTTTGGGCTTTTAGTTTTGTAATGTATTTATTGGAAAGATAAGGGGTGCTACGCTCTCCTAGCTCGCACCATCTTGCTTTAGTTCTAATCATGGCGCCTTCTGTTTTGTGCATTGAAATCTGTTCAAGGTTCAGTTTTGCCTCATAAAATATTTTTGCTACAGTCTCCTGTCCAGGGTTCGGGCACATGAATTTGTGCAGTGAGGAGAATTGTTGCTGTAACACAGCCGCTTCATTCTTTCTGTTCTTTGCGATTTGTTTGCAATAACATATGGTGAAGCTTCAGATTTTCATTTTCAGCATATCCCAGTAGAGCCTTTTATCCTGCAAGTAGCTGTATATTTTGTCTCCACTTCACAACGAATAAACACAAGCTAGTAGGCAAATAAGTTTATTTGACGAAGGCCTGGCAAGGACCAACCCAAACTACGTGACAGCAACTACAAGAATAAGAATCTACATAAATCATCCAATAACTGTTCGTCACACAGGTATAAAGTGTTATCGCCAACCACTTGTACAATCTGTCCTTGTGGATTCTTGTACAAAGCTCATCTTCAGAGAAGATGTGAATACAATATGTACTTGACGACTGAGCACATTTGTTACATATACACGTAGGACGCGCACAAACATAACTCAAAATAAACGCGCTTTACATCTGACTGCCATTATGACTAGTGTCCACTACTTTGCACCAAAATATCCTGCGTATACAAATATAACGTGTTTAAGGTTACAGAGCAAATAAATTTGCACACAACTAGCTGACAGCCTGGTTTGTCCACAACTTTGGATCAATCCCCATTTACAAACACATCATGTCAGTTAGGCTGGAGTGTCCATAACTTTAGACGAAAATCCCCATGTACACAAACATTTCATGCCAGTTAGGCTGGGGTGTCCACTACTTTGGACGAAAATCCCTGTACACAAACATATCACGCCAGTTAGGCTGGGGTATCCACTACTTTGGACCTCAAAACCCCATGTACAAACATATCGTGCCAGTTAGGCTGGGGTGTCCACTACTTTGGACAACAAAACCCCATGAACAAACATATCATGTCAGTTAGGCTGGGGTGTTCACTACTTTGGACCAAAAAGCTCCATGTACAAACATATCACGCCACTTAGGCCTGGGTGTTCACTACTTTGGACCAAAAAACCCATGTACAAACATATCACGCCAGTTAGGCTGGGGTGTCCACTACTTTGGACCAAAAAACCTCATGTAAAAACATATCAGGCCAGTTAGGCTGGGGTGTCCACTACTTTGGACCAAAAAACCCATGTACAAACATATCACGCCAGTTAGGCTGGGGTGTCCACTACTTTGGACCAAAAAACCTCATGTAAAAACATATCAGGCCAGTTAGGCTGGGGTGTCCACTACTTTGGACCAAAATATCCCATGTACAAAGATATCACGCCACTTAGGCTGGGGTGTTCACTACTTTGGACCAAAAAACCCATATACAAACATATCACGCCAGTTAGGCTGGGGTGTCCACTACTTTGGACCAAAAAACCTCATGTACAAAACATATCATGCCAGTTAGGCTGGGGTGTCCACTACTTTGGACCGAAAACCCCATATGCAAACAAAGCATGCCAGTTAGGCTGGGGTGTCCGCTACGTTGGACAAAAAACACCATAGACAAGCATATTATGTCAGTTAGGACGGGTTGTCCACTACTTTGGACCAAAAACCCCGGCAAATTACAACTATATCGCACCATTTAGGCTAGTAAACTAGAAAAATTACAAGTAAAGAACGCTAATACAGAAGAGGATAATAATAACGGAGGTGAGAAACCGCTAACAATAGAAGTGCGATTAGAACGGAGGCCAGAAAAACGGAGGCCGTAAAAAACCCATTGGTAAAAAAAGCTGGAAATCTGGGTAGGAACCATGACTCATGCTCCGGCGATTAATAGCCTTCCCTACGGAGACTTTACAAAGTTACGACTGTCGATAGTGTAGTAAAAATAACTGAAAAACTAAAATGAAAAACTCAAACGGAGCTCTGAACAGGGTTGATTCAGAGACCTAGTTGACTATCACGTGCTACACTCCCCCATATATACCCCTTTCGTTCTACCCATGATGCACCGGCCTGGAGCCCAGGTCGCGTTATGTCCCGTACCGGCAAAATAGTTATTTCGGCCTTCTTCGCAAGCTCATTCGTCAGAAATAACATTTTTCCTTGTACCCTGGAATTCTTTTACTCAACCCCTCCACGAAACAATAATCATTTACAAGTGAGTTATTGAATTTGAAAAAACAAGGACCTCTCTTACAGAAATCGCTTGACTGGATTTTGAACAAGACGGCTGAATGGTCAGAAAACGAAACCGGAGTAATAATACATTCTTTCACTTGTGGAAGCAGATGTTTTGACACCAACCAGTAATCGAGCCTACATTGAATTGCTGATGAGTTCTGATGCCAGGTGAATAGCGATTCATTGGGATGAAGTTTCCTCAAGAGATCCAATAAATTGAAAGAATTGCATAGATTAAGAATGGAATCAATGAATTGTTGTTTTTGCTCCGTAAGTCGTCCCCCTTGTTTGTCTTCTGGTGTTAAACAACAATTCAAGTCGCCTCCTATTATGATATTTCGTCGGTATATTTTCGCAGGCGTAATTTGAAAGTTTCAAAAAATCCTAACTTTTTTTTTTGATCGTTCGGAGCATAAACATTGGTAAAAATAGACCTAAATTCGTCGATTTTAGCGCGCAAAATAATTAATCTACCTTTCTGGTCAGTTTCATGGTTTTCCACTTCAACATCAAAGGATGGATTGAACAAAACGAGATTGCCGCTACTGTGTTTTGTTCCGTAGGAATAAACCACCTTGCCTCCCCGTTCGGCAGACTATATTCTTTCCAGATTTCGTGAACTGTAAACCTCTCGGAGAAAAATTACTTGGAACCTGTCTCCCTTTGCGCGCACTGTTTAAGCCCCTGACATTTAACCGTAGTGCAAGGCAAATTGTACGCCAGAAACAAAGAACTAGATAAATTTAGCATATACATACCTGCACTTCTACTTTGCACTGTTGGACGAAAGATCTTGCTCAAGAAATTGGAGTCCAAGCATGTGATCCATTGAGCTTTTACACTGAACATAACTTTAACCTTAATAAATAATATACATAAATGCATATATCCATACGCTAACACATAGACACTCACACGCATAAGCTTACTAAAGAGCCATTGGTGGCTCAGTCGAAGGTGAATATAACGCCAGTAGTTCTTTGACCTAAGAATAACCTTACGAAGTAACCTAAAAGGGAACGAGCAGGAGCCTGATACTGTCTCCAAAGCCTACTTATCTTACGTTTTGATGACTAATTATGGCCTACATAACTGTCCATTAATGTAAAGCTTATCATACACTAAGCTGGCGTCGTGACCGCTCTTCTTTGCGTCCTTTAACATGGGTACCAGAAGCTTCCTCTTCGCAACAATTTCTATAGGGAAATCACGAGCAGCTGCAGAGTTTATGCCACGGAGATTCTTTGCTTGTGCTAACACAAATTCTTTGTCTTTGTGGAACGTAAATTTGGCAGTGAGAGGACTTGGCTTTGAATCGTTGGAGTTTGATTTTTCGATCCGATGGACGCGCTCAAACGAAATCTCTTTTGAAACTTTCTTACTTAGTTTCAGTTCCATTTCTATAAACCTGGATAGAACTTTTTCAGATATTTGGAAAGACTCATCTTTCTTTTCAGGTATATTAAAGAAGTTCAGGTTGTTTCGGAGGCTGTGGCTTTCCAGCTTGACTGATCTTAGCTTTTCTTCATTCACTTGCTTGGTTAGCGACTTCACACCTTCTTGAAGGTGTTTGATTGCTTTTTCTTGTGCCTCAACCTTCTTGTTGAGCTCTGTGATCGATCTCTAAACTGGTTTCCAACTCCCTTTTCCTCTCTCTCCGATCAATGAGGGTAATCTTTACCACCAGACCATCAATAAGGGTATTCTTTACCACCAAACGATTAATAAGGGTAATCTACCTCCAACTGATCGCGTAAGGGTAATCTACCACCAGCCAATCAATAAGGGTAATCTTTACCTCCAAATCATGAATAAGGGTAATTTACTACTAATCGATTAACATGGGTAATCTACCACTAAACGATAAATTAGGGTAATGTTTACCACAAAACCATCACTAAGGGTAATCTACCATCAATCGATCAATAAGGGTAATCTACCGCCAACCGAGTAATTAGGGTAATCTTTACCACCAAACGATCAATAAGGTTAATTTTTATCACCAAACCATTAATAAGCGTAGTCTACCTGTTATATCGTAGGGTTTTTTTACGTCATAAGACTTCTTGAGTTTGCAATGCACATGTGCGTGGCGCGACATGTGGATTAAAGAGTTTTGTGTGTTACCGTGTGTTGTTTATTGTCATTCGTTTATTCGAACGATTCCGTTTCTCTGGTTATAACATTTGGCGACGAGGATGGGATAGATGTTACTTCGTTTACTTCCTGGTTTACTTGTACACCGCATAATTCCCTCTAACACTGTTTTGTTGTTTCGTGTTTTCATGGTTGTGGTCACGGTCGCCGCCATGGCTACGCTGCTACGAGTGCCATTGGAGAATTTGATTCTACGACCGAGACATTTACAGTTTATTCGGAAAGACTTAATCAGTTCTTTGTTGCAAACAACATTGGAAGTTATCCAGCGAGTGTATCGGAAGCAGTTATCGCTGCAGCAGAAAAGAAAAAGGTAGCTGTAATAATTTCTGTGATCGGCAAAAAGACTTACAGCGTTCTTCGTGATTTGTGCAGTCCGGTGAATCCGAAAGACAAAACATTTGAACAGCTATGTGAGTTACTACAGCAGCATTTTAAACCTAAACGATTGGAGGTCGTTGAATCCTTTAGATTCCATCGGTAATTAATCGCGTTGCTTTCAAGATGAAAACGAAACCGTCTCTGTTTACAACACCCGTTTGAGAC
Source organism: Orbicella faveolata (assembly GCF_042242905.1). Lineage (NCBI taxonomy): Eukaryota > Metazoa > Cnidaria > Anthozoa > Scleractinia > Merulinidae > Orbicella > Orbicella faveolata. Next base: position 1,218,486 of record NW_028301578.1, on the reverse strand, counting down.
ATCTGATGTCGACTTGCAATTTCGGGGAATTCCTGAACCGTTCTCTTCGAGACCAGTTCGTCTGCGGCATTCGAAATCCAGTGATCCGTAAAAAGCTCCTAAGTGAAGATCGCACATTTTAGCAAGCCTTGGGAGTGGCTAGAGCGGATGAATTGCGGCGAAGGAGAGCGTTCAAGTTCAGTAGCAACTGACCCAGTCTGTAAATTCTGTTTCCCTCTTCTCCCCAGTCGAATTCGTATGCTTGTTTTTCATGTGGAAATGCTGGCCACGTGCGATCAAAATACAAATTTAGAAATGCTACATGTCGCAACTGTAACATAAGAGGACATATTGCTCGTGCTTACACGAAGAATGGAGTAAATGCTGTGTGTTTTGAGGACGAGTTAACCGAAGAGCCGTTGCTTGAGGAAGACGAATTGTATATGGTGTATGATGTAAATGCCATCTCTAGGTCGGAAATTTCAGTTCCATTAAAGATTCAAAACAATGATTGTAGTATGCAATTAGACACTGGATGCGCCTTGTCTCTGGCACCAATGTGTTTCTTCAAAAGACTTTGCCCTGATGTTGACATGACACCAACCAGTGTAGTGCTGTTTACCTATACAGATGAGACTGTGCACCCTTTAGAGGAAGCGTACGTGAAGGTGGAATATTTAGGATGATCACACTCACTGCCATTGCTAGTGGTACAAGAGGGTACTTCTGCTTTGTTTGGACAAATCTGGCTCATGGACATAAAACTTGATTGGAAAAACTGTGACCAGGGTTGAATCATTTGGGGTCTATATTCCCCTCTGCGTCTGCATCTTAAGGAAATCCTACATTGGACTCTATTCTACAGCAATATGGTGAGTTATTTCAGCCCGAGCTCGGTCGTTACACTGGTAAGCCTGTTGTGTTAAATGAAAGTAAAGGGGCCAAATTGCACAAAGTCAGAGCTGTTCCTTATGCTTTGCAATCGAAAGTGGAGAGCACCTTGCTGAAAATGGAAAAATACGGCGTGATTGAACGTTTTACATCTGCTGTTAGTGCGGCGCCCATCGTGGTTGTTGGAAAGAAGGAAAGTGAAGACGTTCATGTCTGCGGAGATTTTAGTGTGACATACAATGCATATGCGAATGTGGAAACGTACCCTATGCCCAGATTGAAGACATGCATTCAGCCTTGAGGGGTGCACTGTGTTTAGTGTGTTGGATATCAAACAAGCATGTCACGAGATACCCATTGCTCAGAAGTCACAAGGAGATCTCACCATTAACACACACATAGATTATTTACATTCAAGAGACTGCCAAATGGCGTTCACTCTGGCTCAGCTATCTTCCAGAGGATGATGGATGATTTACTGTCCGACATTCCAAAAGCTGTCAGTCGCCTTGATGACATCCTTATGGCAGGAAAAGATGAAGAGGATCAGCTTCACACGTTTTCTTTAGTTTTGGAACGGCTTCTTATGGCAGGTTTTAGACTGAACAAAGCCAAGTGCAAATTTCTACAAAAATGTGTCACTTACCTGGGTCATAAAATTGACGGAGAAGGCCTCCATCCTACTGAGAATAAACTTGCCGCTGTTCGTGATTCCCCTAGGCCTAACGATGTCACAGCCTTGAAGTCTTTTCTGGGACTTATCATGTTTTATTCACGGTTTATGCCTCATCATTCTACTATACTTGCACCTCTAGACAACCTGTTAAAGAAGGATACCCCATGGAAGTGATCCAAAGTTCAAGAAGATGCATTTGTGGCCCCAAAGGAGCTGATACTGAATTCGCAAACACTGGTGCATTATGATCACACGTTACCTCTCTATCTTTCATGTTATGCTTCATCTTATGGTGCTGGTGCTGTCCTGTCTCATAAAATAAATAGGCAATTTCGACCTGTGGCCTTTGCTTCATGTTCTTTGACTTCAGCTCAGAAAAATTACTCCCAAATAGAAAAGGAAGCATTCAGCATTATTTTTGGATTGAAATTATCCCGCCAATATAAGTATGGTCACTCGTTCGTAGTTTTAACTGATCATCGACCCTAGCTCTCTGTTCGGGCCAAAGAATCCAGTTCCTGCGCACGCCGCAACTCGACTTCAAAGGTGGGCACTGATCCTCGCATCATACAACTACAACATTGAGTATCGCAGCACTTACAGCATATGCTGATGCCGAGAGCATGTCGCGTCTTCCTTTACCTCAGACCTGGTCTCCAAGATGTGAAAATATTGTGTGCTATTTCTTGGAGCCAGACGTTGTGACCAATTTGACCAGTCAGATGATCCAGAGGGAGACTTGAGTGGATCCTGTTTTATCCCAATTATACGGTTTTATCATTGGCGGGTGGCCAAATGTGGTGGATCCTGCCTTTGCACCATTTCAGAGCGCAAGTGACGAATTGACCACCCAACAAGGCTCCATATTATGGGGCACTCGTGCTGTTGTTCCTTCTTCACTTCAAGACGAGGTCTTACAGGAATTACATGACACTCATCCTGGAATGTCCAGAATGAAAGCCTTGGCAAGATCCTATGTTTGGTGGCCTAATATTGATTCCTGCATTGAGAGAACTGTTTCCTCCTGCAACACTTGCCAGTCTACGAGATCTGCACCTCCTACAGTTCAAATTCATCCCTGGATTTTGCCAGAACGACCATGGTCCCGCATTCATGTGGACTTTGCTGGTCCAATTTCTGGTTGTATGTACATGGTTGTTGTTGATGCCTACAGTAAATTCCCAGAGGTTGTTCAGATGACAAATACTACAGCCCAAACAACCATCACTGCGTTGCGTGATATCTTTAGCAGACATTGCCTACCTGAAATACTTGTTTCTGACAATGGTCCTCAGTTTACAACAAGAGACTTTGAACAATTCTGCTCAAACAATGCCTACTACATCGAACTTCAGCAGCTTATAAACCGTCCACCAATGGCCAGGCTGAGCGTGGTGTCCAAATTTTGAAATCAGCAATCAAACAAGCTCAGCAAAGATGTGTCCGCTGTAATTGCCAAGTACCTATTGGTTTATCGAAACACCCCACATTCTACTACAGGTGAAGCTCCTTCTCTGCGTTACTCGCGTTGGGACGGAGGCTACGTACTCGCCTAGATTTGCTAACTCCTTCAGTTAAGAAGCATGTTGGAGCTCGTCAGTACAGTTCCATGGTCAATCGCACCGCAAAGAGAGGCCTGCGTCAGTTCCATGTAGGTGATACGCTTTTGGCACGTAATTATGGTAGAAGGCAGGGAGAAGTGGATACCTGGAGTTGTCACTGAGGTCCTTGGTTTACGGCATTACATGGTTGAGGTGTTTGCCAACCTTTGGAACCGACAAGTGGACCAACAGCTTCGCCGATCTATAGATGATACTCTACCACGTGCACCCAACTCTCCAGTGATTCAGCGCCATTTTGTGCCAACTGATATGACGTTCTTTGTGGGCCAACAAGCGGAGATTGTTCCTGATTCCTTTATTCAAGGTACTCCAGTTCTTGCTACAGCCGCTCCCGATGAACCTCATTTGATGGACTCTTGCGAACATTGCGTTCCTGAAGACTCCGTAACCAGTTCTTCCTGTCCTGTGAAACAGGGACACTAATAAACTAGCTTGTTCAAGTTCCATGCCTGCTATTCCTATTCAAGCTGGTATTGATGATGCCTTGACGGTTCAACCAGATTTCACATGTGAAGTTAAATCTACTCCCATTTTTACTGCGAAACGTTATCCTACAAGGACAACTCGTGGTCTCCAAGCTACTTGAAAGATTACGAACTAAAGTGACAATAACACTGGGTTCAGTTACTGTTGATATTTGTTGACATTAGAAACTGTCTTCGTTAACAAGAGGAGATGTTATATCATACGGTTCTTGTTACGTCATAAGACTTCTCGAGTTTGTAATACACATGTGCGTGGCGCAACACGTAAATTAGAGAGCGTTGTGTGTTAGCGTGTGTTGATTATTCGAAAGTGTTTATTCGAAAGGTTCCGTTTCCCTGGTTATGACACTACCACCAACAGATTAATAAAGGTAATCTCTACCACTGAATGATCAATAAGAGGTATCATTACCACCAATCCATCAATTAATAAGGATAATCTTTATTACCAACCGATCACTAAGGGTAATGTTTCCCACAAATAAGGGTAATCTACCACCAACCGATCAATAAGGATAATATACTGCCAAACGATCAGTAAGGTTAACTTTAACACCAAACGATCAATAAGGAAACTCTTTTTCACCAAACCATCAATAGGGGTAATCTACCATTAAACGATCAGTCAGGGTAACTTTACCACTAAACGATAAATAAGGGCACTCTTTACCACCAAACCATCAAGAAGGGTAATCTTTACCACAAACCGATTAATAAAGGTAATCTTTAATCCCTACACACCAATAAAAGTACTCTTTACCACAAGACGATCAACAAGGGTAATTTTTGCCACCAGACCATCAATTAGGTACCCTTTACTACCAAACGATCACTGAGGGTAATCTACCACTAACCGATCACAGTAAAGAAATCTACCACAAACCAGTCAGTAAGGGTAATCTTTACCACCAACCCATCAAAAAGGGTAACTTACCACCTACCGATTAGTAAGGGTAACCTATTATCAACCGATCACTAAGTGTAAATTTATCACTAAACCATTAATAAGGGTACTCTTTACCACCAAACGATCGATAAAAATAATCTTTTCTACCAACCAATTAATAGGGATAATCTACCACCAACCGATCAATAAATAGGGTAATCTATCAGCAAATGATCTGAAAGGTTAACTTCACCACCAAACGATCAATAAGGGTAATCTTTACCACCAAACGATAAGTAAGGGTAATTTTAGCACCAAACGATCAATAAGGGTTCACTTTTCCACCAAATCATTAATAAGGGTAATCTACCACCAACACTGCCAAACGATCAATAAGGTTAACTTTACCACCAAACGATCAATAAGGAAACTCTTTATCACCAAACGATCAGTAAGGGTACTCTTTACCACCAACCCAGCAAAAACGGTAGCTTACCACCTACCGATTAATAAGGGTAATCTATTATCAACCGATCACTAAACCATTAATGAGGGTACTCACTTTTTACCACCAAACGATCAATAAAAGTAATCTTTACCATCAACCAATCAATAGGGGTAATCTACCACCAACCGATCAATAAGCGTAATTTTTACTAGCGATTCTTGAATAAGGGTAATCTTTACCACCACTGCGATCAATAAAGGTAATCTTTAATCCCTACACATTAATAAAGGCACTCTTTACCACAAAACGATCAGTAAAGGTAATATTTACCACCAGACCGTCAATAAGAGTAATCTACCACCAACCGATCAATAGCGGTAATCTACCGCAACCGATTAATAAGGGTAATCTACCATCAACCGATTACTAAGGGTAACTTTACTACCAATCGATCAATAAGGGTAATCTACCATTAACCGATCAATAATCGTATTTTTTACCAGCAATCGATCAATAAGGGTATCTTTACCACCAACCGATAATAAAAGGTAATCATTACCACCAAACGATCAATAAGGGTAATCTACCAGCAAACGATCAATAAAGATAATGCTTTTATTATCAAACAATCAACAAGGGTAGTATTTACTACCAAACGATCACTACGGTAATCTACCAACAAACAATCAATAAGGGTAACTTTACCGGCAACCGATCAATTAGGGTAATTTTTATAACGGAGCTCCGGCGGTCGAAGTGCCGTCAAGCGGAGCCCCATACTCATATAGGAAAGTAAAGGAAACCCATGAATTGATATTTTTATGCTGATCATGGCTAGCGGTATTGCTCGTGGGGCGTACGCAGGACGACGACGGCAACGGAGTCGCGCAAGATGGCGGCTATACTCTTGCTAATAGGTTAACAGAGACATGCACCCTTGGTTTATAGCATCCTTCTTTGATATTGGACATCCATGTTACGGTCTGAACAAGGTATCTGCTGACCAGTATTTCGTGACCACATCGCGGGTTCAAGCTTAGAATTGACCGCTGAGCAAGTGCAGGTTCTCGATTGGATCACGGGGTCATGTCAGTTTAACTTGTTATAATTAGGGCTGGGTTGTTTAGAAGCCGGTTAGCACTAGTCCACGATTGTAAAATTGAACCGAAGTATAATTTGTTTTGTATACAAATGCTTCCTTATATACGTCTGCTGCATCCGCAGTACGAGCGGCAGTCAAAACTAAACTGTCCCACCGAAACGACGCGATAATAGCTGTTTTCTTCGCAGCCAACAAGAATAAGGACAATGCGAAATTTGCTTTGGCCTCCTTTAATAGATAACTTGAGAATTCCAGATTTAATTTGAAGAGGAACAGCATATTTTGTCCAAAATAACAAAACTATTATCCTATCTGGGGCGACACTTAACAAGCTACGAGCGACGCCGGCGACCCAGGTTTGGCCCCAAATGAGAAGCTTGGAGACAAAAATGTTTCATAGTTTTCACTTTTACAATCTGATAGGGTTTTTCATCCATTCTTGTTCTGTTATCCAAGAAACGCCAAAAAATGACCGTGTCTAATTTCTGTCGATCCTTCTCAAGCATCTGGAGTCAGACTATGGAATTCCCTGATCATTTGGAGCATTCTTTGCCAACAATTCAACGGAACAGGACTGGATGACCCAGAGAGGCCGAAAAATGAGCGCGTGTCTAATTTCTCTCGATCTTTCTAAAGCATCTGGAGTCAAACTAGGGCATTCCCTGATCATTTGGGACATTCTTTGCCAACATGGCCCAGAATGGACAAAATGTTCAAAATGATCAGGGAATGCCCTAGTTTGACTCCAGATGCTTTAGAAAGATAGACAGTATTAAGACACGCTCGTTTTCGGCATTTCAGGGTCATCCAGTCAAAGGCACGGTGTTTCAAAGGCTACCCCACCGTTCATGCCGCCATAATGCACTAATCTGATTCGTTCGACAGAGCGTCGCGCTATTCTGATTGGCTCGCTAAACATAGATGGTACATGTCATTCAACTTGGGTGTGCTCATAAAAGATCAGGCATAGTAGAGAAAAAATATTCTCATTCTCACTCGTGGAAAAATGGCGGTCAGTTTTGAAAACGATTATGTTATCCTATCTCACGACCATGCTGAGCACATAAATGAAAGGCACGTGGATTTGGATAAGGATCTCAATGCATCCAAATTCCTGCGGACGTTTAATTTAACGTCAACTGTGGCCTTTCTGGCAAGAAAAACTTTCGTCGATAGTGACGATTATGAAATCGTCGAAGAAGGTTTCAAGACGGGACATGGCCACTATTACATGTACGTATTCAAAATAAAGAAAGTCATCGGAGTCTGTCCGTGGGGTTTTCCCACGGACGAGATTTGCGTTTATTTTTCATGGAAGGAATCGTGCGGCGACAAATTCCACGTCATTACGGCGTATCCGTTCTCCAGACCTTATCACGTCTTCTTGAAGCAGAGGAAGCAAGGTATGGCCACCTATTAAAATCCTACAGACTTTATGTAGGTAAGAACCAAACGGCTCTTTTAGGAGCCACCACATTAATAAAAGTCAATGGGCCAACATGCTTTCCCCAGTTCTTTTAATTTTGTGCTAGAGCACGTGGAGACGCGCACTTATTATTCACAAAATCGATTATCGATTATCAAAACTGCAGCGTCATAAAATTCAGTTTGACAGCGTCCTCAAAACCAGCAATGAATTTGATTGATGAACCACTCTTGGCGGCTGTCCGTTCTATTGAGAACGCGGACCAAGACAACGATTCTCACGAGGTAATAAATATAACTTGAAATTGGAGTACATGTCGGGCAAATACAAATCCGTACCGTTATTTTGAAATGGGTCGTTGAAATTGAATGGAAAAGATAACTTCATACTTTAACTTACATGATTTAATCAGACCTAAAATTTGAAGACGGCTAAGGACTTTGAAAAGAAATTATTTTGATTTTGAATTAGGTCACTGAAATTGAATGGAAAGGATAAGCCTTTGTGGTTTTTAATACCACTACATGTTTTAATCACAACCTGGAATTTCAATGAGGGTGTGAGCATTCAATAGAAGTTCTTTTGATTTTGAATAGTCACTGATAATGAATGGAAACGATAATGAACCTTTGTGTTTTTTATATCAATACGTGATTCAATCAGACCTGGAGGTTGTAGGCGGTTACGGTTTTTGAAAAGAAGTTCTTTTGATTTTGAATAGCTCGCTGTAATCCTTTATATCAGGTCTGGAATTTGAAGGCGGTTACGGTTTTTGAAAAGATGTTCTTTTGATTTTGAATAGCTCGCTGTAATTCTTTATATCAGGTCTGGAATTCGAAGGCGGTTACGGTTTTTGAAATGAAGTTCTTTTGATTTTGAATAGCTCGCTGACGGACTTGGAAAAATTCTACCAGTATAACACAAGTAACACTGGACGGATTTACAAGGCGGTTACGGTTTTTGAAAAGATGTTCTTTTGATTTTGAATAGCTCGCTGTAATCCTTTATATCAGGTCTGGAATTTGAAGGCGGTTACGGTTTTTGAAAAGATGTTCTTTTGATTTTGAATAGCTCGCTGTAATCCTTTATATCAGGTCTGGAATTCGGAGGCGGTTACGGTTTTTGAAATGAAGTTCTTTTGATTTTGAATAGCTCGCTGACGGACTTGGAAACGTTATACCAGTATAACACAAGTAACACTGGACGGATTTAGGATAAGCAAAGCTATAGCGTTCGTCCGATCGTATTTTATAAACCTTAAAGTTACAATGGAACCGTTACTCCTAAATTTAAGTTTAGCGCGCGATGCAAATAATTTGTCCCATTGGCCGCGGGGATAACGAAATTTGCATATGAGTTGAAAACTTCACGCAAGAATGTGACAATGGACTATTATCTTAAACGTTGAATGATTAGACTCTGTTAGCTTAACTGAATAGGCTATTATCTTTTAAGGCGAATCGAACGGACGCTAAAAGACTAATAAAGACATTTGTTTTCATGCGAGTTGTGTAATTGTTATTCATTTACAGGAAAATTAAATTAACAAACTAAGTAAACTTTTCGGGTGGTCTGCGTGTGTGAATGTAATTATGATAGATCAATAACGTCATATGTTACTTGATTGGTGGTTGAAAATATGATGTCCTTTTTGTGCAATATGACTGGATGTTGGAAATGTGCTGACATTTCCTGTAATATGATTAGTTAACGACACCAATAAAGTTGGGACTCGCTAGATAGAAATCATTTGCAGATGGTGGACCGTTGACTAAACTTTTGTTTCTCTGGATAAGATTTTCGCCCCATGTCGAGCCACTTTGAGGATATAAGCGATGAAGAATTGTTGGAGGCCATTATTGCTATTGAGAATGGACCAGAAAACAGTTATTTCCAACAGGTAAATTAAATATGTTGTAACAAAAATACATTTCGTGTACTTAAGCTGTGATGAACCGGGTTATTTATTTTATTTTATATTTTCTCCAAGATTCTTGACGACTCTATCGATGATACGATTTTGTCAAATGTCGCCGAGGCTACAGAACGTCAACTCTCTAATCAAGAACAAATGGGGGGAAGTCTTGCTACCACAGAACCTGGACGCTTCGAATTTGTACTCAACCCGTACGTAGATAGTCACAGCAAAAAAATGGGCGTTAGAGAGCGTCACTACACCTCCAACATTCGTCAGGTGGGACAATTTATACCTCAACAAAACTTGGCAGCAGCAATTGCTCATGGATTACATAGAACAATCCAAAATGTGATTCTCCGAGACAGGATACCAGCCGCTGATCGTGTCTACTTCAATTTAGCCAGCAATCGCTTAGTCAACAGCTATGCTTATCGAGGGTTACCGGCGGGGGAATGGTTAAATGGTAGCGATCGTGTCGACAGTCTGCTGCAGCAAATGTCACAGGTGTTAAACTCAAACGAGAACTTTGAAATGAATGATTCGTTTCAATTATCTTTTACACACGTTCGTACATCTCCTCGCGGTAGCGGTCAGAAACGAAAATTGAAACCTGGACATTCTAATCCAGAAACTTTCAAACGTTTGAAAGGTTCTGTCATCAGTATCGATAACAAAGATGAACTATGCTGCGCCCGCGCCATTGTGACAGCTAAAGCTAGAGTGGATGATCACCCTAAATGGAACAGCTTCAGAAGAGGTTACCCTATCCAGAGAGATGAAGTAATCAAGCTGCATATAGAAGCTAATGTAGAAATGGGAAAACGCGGTTACGAGGAACTCACTAGATTTGCATTGACACCGTCCTTGAACAATTATCAGGGACCTTACGCAAAACACGACGGCAACGGCAACGGCAACGAGAACGTCACTAAACAAAAGGTTTGATGAGCAAACTATGATAATGGCTGTGCACGTGAATTATAATTCTTGGTACATTTCCTTACCGTCCTCTGCAAAACAGCAACGTGAAATGACCTATTTCTGCGTTGTCTGAAGAACGTGAACCACAACGGCTAATTTTTCATATTTCTATTTGGAGCTGGACGCATTCGTAGCATATTCAGCAGGGCAAGTTTTAATACCGCCAAACACACTGGATAGTTTCAAATAAATGCGAAATTCCAAAGTAAAATAAAGGCACATTTTTTACTAGGCGTCGTCCTCGCCGTCGCCGTCGTATATGCGTAAGGTCCCTATCAGCTCTTACTTGTGGACGCTACCCGAGGTTATAGCATGACTTCTTTTGGAAAGCCTCAGGAAAAACAATTGGTACTGTTGTATGGTAATGAACACTACAATGTGATCACTGCGTTACCTGGGTTCTTTGGTAACAGTTATTTCTGCGCAAGGTGTCTCAAACCCTACAATAACGAAGGTCAACACGCCTATGAAAACAACCCTGATCATTGTTCTTCCTGCTTACAAACGGGATGTGAGGACTTTACAGAGGCCAGGTGTCGTAATCAGCTACCAGCTACACCCTGCGGATCCTGTAAGCGGATGTTTTATCGTGATGGTTGTTTTCAAAATCATCTGACGAAATCCTACAAGGGAAAAACCGCTGACTCCAAAAACATCAGTGTTTGCAGTCAACGCCGCAAATGTCGTAGCTGTAAAAAGTTGTTGGTGGGTCTCAAGAAGCAACAAGAACATGAATGCGGTTACATAGACTGTCCCTCTTGCCACGAGTACATAGAGGCCGCAAGCCACCGATGCTTTATTCAGGTACCTAAAACACCGGAAGAGCTAACCGAAGAGAAAAAAGAAAAAAAGAAGAAGAGAAAGAAAAAGAAAAAACGCAAGCGACGAACCGAAGCCGAAGCAGAGGATAATAGTAATGATGATGATGATGATGATGAAAAGCCTCCCATTCTCGTTTTCTTCGATATTGAGGCGATGCAAGACACTGGCAAACACATCCCTAATCTTTTAATAGCGGAAACTGAGGATGATAACTGTCCACTCCACTTCAAAGGTGAAGATTGCATTCGCGATTTCCTGGAATGACTGGATACGTTAACTGAAGAAGACACGCGCAATGTAACTGTTTTGGCCCATAACTTTTCTGGCTACGACTCCTATTTCGTCGTGGAGGAATATCATCGCCAACACAGGGTCCTCAATCAAATCAGAAATGGAGCTAAACTTCTCCAGTTAACCTTTGACAATATTAACTTTATTGATTCTCTGTCATTTTTTCAAATGCCGCTTTCTGCATTTCCAAAGACATTCGGATTGACAGAGTTAAAGAAGGGCTATTTTCCTCACCTGTTTAACACGCCTGAAAATCAAGACTACGTGGGACCAATTCCCGAGAAAGAATTTTACATGCCTGAATCAATGTCTGCCAACGGCCGTAAAGACTTCGAGAAATGGCATGATAAAGAAAGAGCTGAGAATGTAGTGTTCGATTTCCAGAAAGAATTGCTGGAATATTGGAATATTGGAATATTGCGAGTCGGACGTGAAATTACTGAAGGAGGGATGCCTTACTTTCAAACGGCTTTTTGAAAAAGAGACAAAGTTTGACCCCTTCAGTCATATTACTATAGCTTCGGCATGCAATCGAGACCTGCGACAAAACCGAATGGAAGCCAACACAATTGCTTTCGAGCCTCTCCACGGTTGGCGACTAAAAACAAATCAGTCGAAAGTTGCCATGGAATATCTACTGTGGCAACAAAGTCAGATCAGTGGGAGAATTCAACATGTTGGAAATGATGGGGAATACCGTATCCTCCTCTCTATAGCCCTCGTTAGCTTTGGTTTACGGCATTGTTCGGTATTATTTCACCTCCTTTCTCTAGCCCTTGACTCGCTATAACTCACGGCATTGTTCAGTACTGTTTCGCCCCGTTCCTCAGCGCTGGGCCGCTCAGCCTTTTTCGCGATCTTCTTCGCTACTTCTTTGCCTGTTAATTCTTGCTTTCTGCTTTTTGCTTCAGTGCAACCCTGTCATAAAAACATAAGATCAACCTCCGCTATCGTTTTTCTTTAAAAATCCCGCCAAGAAAAATGGCATTCTTCCGCTACAAACCGAGGATGCATGTCTCTGTCAACCTATTAGCTGGAGTATGGCCGCCATCTTGCGCGACCCCGTCGTCATCGCCGTCGCGCGTACGCGCCCACGAGCAATACCGCTAGCCTTGATAACCATGAGAAAATCAACTCATGGGTTTCCTTTTCTTCCCTATATGGGTATGGGGCTCCGCTTGGCGGCCCTTCGGGCCGCCGGAGCTCCGCTAAAAATCTACGAATTTTTTTCTTTAAGATTGGTGACTCCGTGGATAGTTTGCTTTTTAGCAATACTTTGAACGCTGTTATGCTGTAGGATTCACTTTCTCTGGCTGCAGTATAGATGTAGTAGCGGGCTACTATCAGGCAAAGGTTGACAGCGCGGAAAGATCGCTTCTCGGGGTGATGTGCATATATTTTAGCTTTGTTCATCAGAGCTACCTTGGGCAAGTTACAAGAGTTCCACCAAGAGGCAAGATGGTTCCAGAAAGACTGGACGTGCCGACATTCTACGAACAGATGCTCTAGGGCCTGTCTTACACCACACAATTGACATTCACCATTTTTGATAATTTTAGCTCTGAAAAGTTTGTCGCGAGTGTAAAGAATATGGTGGTTTGTTTTGAATTGAAACATCAATAGTTTTATGTTTTTGGTGATTTTAAACTGGACATTGTATAACGCCGCGATGCTCTGATCAGTAAAACCGGCCTTAATTAGGCGAGCTTTGGATGTAGGTTTTTGGAACGTTTTGGAGACGTAAAGTGAGCGTGCTTGTCGACAAGTCCAAAATAAAATAATGTTCAAAGGGTGTGTCGACTGTCCTGTACTGACTGATTCGTTTTCAAGGCCGTGGTTAAAGACTTCTTTCCAGTACTTTGGAATGGCGTTGAACAACCCAAAATAACGTAGAAAGTTTGTTTTTATTTTATACTTCTTCCTAAATTCAGGAAAGGACAAGAAATTTCCTTCTTCGTCCAGAATATCTGATAGGGTCTTTACTCCGGCATTGTACCATTGTTGACAAAAAATGGATTTTCCGCCGATTGTGATAAGATGATTATTTCATAAATCTCATTTTCTATGTCTTTCTTTGTTGTAGGAGTGTGCAAAATATTCTTTTCCCAAACATTTAAGACGTCGCGGAAAAAGTGGTAGGAAGGACAATTCAGGCAAAGTTTTTAAAGAAGACTTGCATTCCAACAGCAGGGGGCCACCTACGTGATGTAAAAGATCAGAAAGTATTGTCTTCGAGGACTGCGTTTGAGGATTAAGGAACCGTTTTACCCAACCTGCTTTCAGAGATTTATTCATAATTTTAAAGTCAGGCATATTAAGTCCGCCGTCCTTAATCTTACCAATCATTGTCGAATGCTTAATTTTAGGCGGGTTGTGGTTCCATACGAAGCTAGAAAGAAGCTTACTTACTTACTTGGTCAACAAATCTACTGGGTACGCTGAGAACTGAGGCAATAAAAACTGTCTTTGAAAGAGCTAAATTTTTGGCAATGTTTATGTTCCCGATGTTAAGACATTTTTTAGAGCAAGCAATCTTTTTTCAAAATTATCTTTTGCGGATATTTCCGAGTCGCGGAAGACGCAAACGCCCAGACACTCACACTTAATGCCAAAGAGGTTTGTGGGTGTTAGACTGTTTTTTTCCCAACCACATTGCCTTCATTTTTTGCTTTGTTTAGTTCTAATCCCGAACACCTTTTAAAAGCCTCTAATTTCTAGAAAAGTTTTACAGCTGAATCTATGTCGCGCACGAAACAGGAGGTGTCGTCTGCATATTGTGAAAGCTTATACTCCTTCCTTTTAATATTTATACCCATTATCGACTGGTCATCTCTTATTGAATTTGCTAAAATTCCAACAGCAATAACAAAGAGTATGCCGGAAAGCGGACACCCCTGTCTAACGCCTCGTTGTAATTCAAAAAAGGGCGTTGCTTAGCCATTATTAATAACGCAGCTTTGGATGTTGTTGCAAAAAGTCTTAACCCATTGTCTTAAAGGCGCGCCGAACCCAAAAGTCTCTAGAGCCTTTAGAATGAAGTTCCATTTTAAGCTGTCAAAGGCCTTTTCAAACTCTAGAAACAATGCTATGCGTGAGATTTCTAACGTATCCGTGCATTCAATAATATCCGCGATTAAACGTACATTTTGTCCGATAAAGCGGCCTTTAATGTAACCGGTCTTGTCTCTATGAATAAGGCTTGGTAACACTTTCACGATTCTGGCAGCGATTGCTTTGCTGGCAATTTTGTAATCTGTGTTTAGCAGCGAGATGGGTGTCCAGTTATTTAGAAAAACTTTATTTTCATCTTTTTTTGGAATAAGGGTAATTATTACCCTTTCTTGCGAAATCGAAAATTCACCGATCTCGAAGGCGTAATTGAGACTGTCGACTAATTCCTGTCCTAATAGTTCTCAAAACTTTCGATAAAATTCGGCAGTGAAGCCGTCTGTGCCAGGAGATTTACTCTTGGAAAATTCTCTTAGAGAGGCATGACATTCTCCTTTTGTTAAGAAACCGTCACAAGTGTCGGAAAGTTGGGCAGTCAATTTTGAAAGGGTCGGGCTTTCAAAGAAGTAATCGAAACAGGTGTCGTTTGGGTTTGTGCAGGTGAAAGTGTAGAGGTTTTGGTAGCACCTGTGTTCCTCTTTCAGGATTTCGGTGGGGGTAACCAGAGAAAGATTTTCGGCTTTTAGTTTTGTAATGCATTTATTGGAACGATAACGAGCGCTACGCTCTCCTTGCTCGCAGCATCTTACTTTACTCCTAATCATGGCGTCTTCTGTTTTGTGTATGGAAATCTGTTCAAGGTTCAGTTTTACCCCATAAAATTTTTTTGCAACAGTCTCCTGTCCAGGGGTCGTGCACATTAATTTGTGCAGTGAGGAGAATTGTTGCTGTAGCACAGCCGCTTCATTCTTTCTGTTCCTTGCGATTTGTTTGCAATAACATTGTGAAGCTTCAGATTTCCATTTCCAGCATGTCCCAGTAGAGCTTTTTATCTTGCAAGTAGCTGTATATTTTGTCTCCACTTCACAACGAATGAAAACACAGCTAATAGGCAAATAAGTTTATTTGGGGAGGGCCTGGCAAGGACCAACCCAAACTACGTGACAGCAACTACAAGAATAAGAATCTACACAAATCATCCAATAACTGTTTGTCAGACAGGTATAAAGTGCTATCGCCGACGACTTGTACAATCTGTCCTTGTGGATTCTTGTGAAAAGCTCATCTTCAGAGTAGATGTGAATACAACTGATGCATTTGACGACTGAGCTCATTTGTTACACATACACGTAGGACGCGCACAAACATAACTTAAACTAAATGAGCTTTACATCTGACTGCCATTATGGCTAGAGTGTCCACTACTTTGCACCAAAATATCCTGCGTATACAAATATAACGTGTTTAAGGTTACAGAGCAAATAAATTTGCACACAACTAGCTGACAGCCTGGTTTGTCCACAACTTTGGACCAATCCCCATTTACAAACACATCACGCCAATTAGGCTGGGGTGTCCACAACTTTGGACGAAAATCCCGATGTACATAAACATTTCATGCCAGTTAGGCTGGGGTGTCCACTACTTTGGACCTCACAACCCTATGTACAAACACATTACGCCGCTTAGGCTGGGTTGTTGACTACTTTGGACCAAAAACCCCATGTACAAACCTATCACGCCACTTAGGCTGGGGTGTTCACTACGTTGGACCAAAAAACCCCATGTACAAACGTATCATGCCAGTTAGGATGGGGTGTCCACTACTTTGGACCCATAAACCTCATGTACAAACATATCATGCCAGTTAAGCTGGGGTGTCCACTACTTTGGACCGAAAACCCCATATGCAAACATATCATGCCAGTTAGGCTGGGGTGTCCGCTACGTTGGACAAAAACCCCATAGACAAGCATATTATGTCAGTTAGGCCGGGTTGTCCACTTCTTTGGACCAAAAAACCCGGCAAATTGCAACTATATCGTACCATTTAGGCTAGTAGACTAGAAAAATTACAAGTACAGAACGCTAAAACAGAGGAGGATAATAATAACGGAGCTGAGCAACCGCTAACAATAGAAGTGCGATAAGAACGGAAGCCAGAAAAAACCGGCCGTAAAAAACCCATTGAGAAAAAAAGCAGGAAATCTGGGTAGGAACCATGACTCATGCTCCGGCGATTGGTAGCCTTTCGTACGGAGGCTTTACATAGTTAAGACTGTCGGAAGTGTAGTAAAAATACCTGAAAAACTGAAATGAAAAAACGGAGCTCTGAACGGGGTTGATTCAGAGGCCTAAATGACTATCATGTGCTACACTCCCCCTTATATACCCCTTCCGTTCTACCCATGATGCACCGGCCTGGAGCTCAGGCTGCGTTATGTCCCGTGCCGGCAAAACAGTTATTTCGGCCTTCTTCGTAAGCTCATTCGTCAGAAATAACATTTTCCCTCGTACTCCAGAATCGTTTTACTCAATCCTTTCACGAAACAATAACCATTTAGAAGTGAGTTATTGAATTTGAAAAAAACCAGGACCTCTCTTAAAGAAATCGCCTGACTGGATTTTGAACGAGACGGCTGAATGGTCAGAAAACGAAACCGGAGTAATAATACATTCTTTCACCTGTGGAAGCATATGTTTTGACACCAACCAGTAATCGAGCCTATATTGAATTGCTGATGAGTTCTGTTGCCAGGTGAATAGCGATTCATTAAGATAAAGTTTCCCCCAGAGATCCAATAAATTGAAAGAATTGCATAGATTAAGAATGGAATCAATTAATTGTTGTTTTTGCTCCGTAGGTCGTCCGCCTTGTTTGTCTTCTGGTGTTGAACAACAATTCAAGTCGCCTCCTATCATGATGTTCTCGTCGGCATATTTTCGCAGGCGCAATTTTAAAGTTTCAAAAAATCCCAACGCTCGAAGCATAAACATTGGTAAAAATAAACCTGAATTCGTCGATTTTAGCGCGCAAAATAATTAGTCTACCTTTCTGGTCAGTTTCATGGTTTTCCACTTCAACATCAAGGGATGGATTGAACAAAACGAGATTGCCGCTACTGTGTTTTGTTCCGTAGGAATAAACCACCTTGCCTCCCCATTCGGTAGACCGTATTCTTTCCATATTCCATTGATAAGCATGCCTCCTTTTACGCGCATTGTTTAAGCTCCTGACATTTAACCGTGGTGCAAGACAAATTGTACGCCATAAACAAAGATGAATGAGATGATTTTAGCATATACATACCTGCACTTCTACTTTACACTGATGGGCGAACGATCTTGCTCAAGAAATTGGAGTCCAAGCGTGTGATCCATTGAGCTTTCACACTGGACATAACTTTAACCTTAATAAATAATATACATAAATGCATATATTTATACACTAACACATAGACACTCAAACGCATAAGCTTACTAAAGAGCCTTTTGTGGCTCAGTCGAAGGTGAATATAACGCCAGTAGTGCTTTGAGCTAAGAATAACCTTACGAAGTAGACCTAAAAGGGAACGAGCAGGAGCCTGATACTGACTCCGAAGCCCACTTATCTTACGTTTTGATGACTAGTTATGGCCTATATAATTGTCCATTAATGTGAAGCTTATCATACACTAAGCTGGCGTCGTGACCGCTTTTCTTTGCGTCCTTTAATATGGGTACCAAAAGCTTCCTTTTCGCAACAATTTCTTTAGGGAAATCACGAGGAACTGCAAAGTTTATGCCACGGAGATTCTTTGCTTGTGCTAGCACAAATTCTTTGTCTTTGTGGAACGTAAATTTGGCAATGAGAGACCTTGGCTTTGAATCGTTGGAGTTTGATTTTCCGATGCGATGGACGCGCTCAAAGGAAATCTCCTTTAAAACTTTCTTACTTAGTTTCAGTTCCACTTCCACAAACCTGCGTAGAACTTTTTCAGATATTTGGAAAGACTCATCTTTCTCTTCAGGTATATTAAAGAAGTTCATGCAGCTGTTTCGGCGGCTCTGGCTTTCCAGTTTAACCGATCTTAGCTTTTCTTCATTTACTTGCTTGGTTAGCGACTTCACACCTTCTTGAAACTGTTTGATTGCTTTGTCTTGTGCCTTAACCTTCTTGTTGAGCTCTGTGATCGAACTCTAAACTGATTTCTAACTCCTTTTTCCTCTCTCTCCGATCAATCAGGGTAATCTTTACCACCAGACCATCAATAAGGGTATTCTTTACGAGCAAACGATTAATAAGGGTAATCTACCTCCAACCGATCGCATAAGGGTAATCTACCACCAGTCAATCAATAAGGGTAATCTTTACCACCAAATCATGAATAAGGGTAATCTACCACTAATCGATTAATATGGGTAATTTACCAGCAAACGATAAATTAGGGTAATGTTTACCACAAAACCATCAGTAAGGGTAATCTACCATCAACCGATCAATAAGGGTAATCTACCACCAACCGAGTAATTAGGGTAATCTTTACCACCAAACGATCAATAAGGTTAATTTTTACCACCAAACCTTTAATAGGGGCACTCTTTACTATCAAAAGATCAATAAGGACAATCTACCACCAACCGATCACATTAGGGAAATCTAGCACCAGCCGATCGATAAGGGTACTCTTTACCACCAAACGATCGATAATAATGTTTATCACCAACCGATCAATATCGGCACTCTACCACAAAACCATCAATAAGGGTGCTCTTTACCGCCAAACCATCAATAAGGATAATCTACCACCAACCGATGAATAAGGTTAATCTACCACCAACCGATCGATCAGGGTAACCTTTACCACCAAACGATCACTAAGGGTAATGTTTACTACCAAACCATTAATAAGGGTAATCTACCACCAACAGATCAATAAGGATAATATACTGTCAAACGATCAATAAGGTTAACTTCACCACCAAACGATCAATAAGGAAACTCTTTGTCACCAAACGATCAGTAAGGGTACTTTTTACCACCAACACAGCAAAAACGGTAGCTTGCCACCTACCAATTAATAAGGGTAATCTATTATCAACCGATCACTAAGGGTAAATTTATCACTAAACCATTAATAAGTGTACTCTTTACCACCAAACGATCAATAAAAATAATCTTTACCACCAACCAATCAATAGGGGTAATCTACCACCAACCGATCAATAAGCGTAATTTTCACTAGCAATTGTTTAATATGACAATCGTTTTCGGCCTTCCAGGGTCATCCAGTCTTGTTCCGTTAAAATAATGTATGTTGCAGTATAAAAATGTTAACTAGCAGTCTTATATCGTAACACATAGAGGGAGTAAGTATGGTTCATATGATCTTTTTCGACAAATATCACGCCGGTTAGTCCACAGGGAGCACACAATCTTGTTGAGTAGGAAGAGAGTAAATGAAGAAATGAAAAGAAAGAAACGTTTAACTTTGTCTCCTCTTGTCATCTTTTACGGGACCTTACAGGGAAAACCGCTACCTATATGTCCGCAAAACCCTGTAGCGCTAAACTCGTCCCTAGGCCTTTTCACAGGGTGCAAAATTTTTGTTTTGGTTTACATGCTCAAAAAGATTGTGAACTCCCTTTGATGTGTCCCTAATGTATACCGTGCGTTCCCTGCATCTTTACCAGGGGAGAGCCAAGCCATCATTTTAAAGGGCGCGTCGGGTTACCAAGTAGCTTCCCCAGCTTCTTTTTTCTCTGTGCTAACTGGGGTGGCCAAGAATTAATTGGCTGGCTAGCTTTTTGGTTTGTTTGTTTTTAGCAAAGTGAAAGGGAGTACCCGTTAATCCTCAAATTAGTGCACTCCTCCAATAAGTTACCTGTTCTAATAAGCGCCTCTCCTGTCAGCCAAAAGTTAAAATAAGCGTCCCACCCTCGAATAAGCGCTCCCCGTCCCCTCCCCCCGTTTTGTGGGCGAGTAATGAGACAACAAAGGATGTAGAGGTTTCGTCGTTTAGTATTAGATTTGTACATTGTTTCAGTTTGTTAACACGATAAGTTTGGAAAAACAGGTTTGTACATTGTTTC
Source organism: Orbicella faveolata (assembly GCF_042242905.1). NCBI lineage: Eukaryota > Metazoa > Cnidaria > Anthozoa > Scleractinia > Merulinidae > Orbicella > Orbicella faveolata. The sequence continues at coordinate 1,197,938 of NW_028301578.1, read as the reverse complement.
AGTTTGTTAACACGATAAGTTTGGAAAAACAGCACAAGCACTAACGCGATTTAAACTTGAGGATCAGCTTTTATGTCGAGAAACAGCTAATGCTGTTGATTATGCGCAGATGATGTATGATCATGTCAGGCCACGATTTGTGAAAAATTTAACAAGCGCCTGCCCTTCCCCCCTCTCCCCCTTCCCCTAGTTTAAGCGCCCCTCGAATGAGCGTCCCCCGTCTCCTCCTAGATTCGTGGATTTACGATATCCGAATTCTCCACAAGTTGAGTTATCAAGACTGTATTTTATTTTATAACTCCGCATACAATCTATTTTGTAATATTTATTTCAGGACATTTCAGTACGCTTAAGGGCAACGAACTGTGTAGCAAACCATGCTATTGAACTTGTGTTTCCAACTGCCGCATACTGTTTTTCGCTGGATGTCGAACTTGCAATCTCTCACCCACCAAGTGCAGTGATTTTCTCGGATCTGTAAACTGTATAGCCACTGTTGTGGATTGCATGGCGTATTTGGAAACCCGTTAGCGCAAAAGCCAATATGTGCAGGAATGGTTCTGGCTGTGAAGAGAACACATAAAAATAATAAGTGCCCATAAAGTGAAAATTATTTTTATATATTTAAAACATAAATTGCTTGAGATACACGATTCCAGGATTTGATACATTTAGGGCAAAAATTGACGATTTTACAAGCCGTCAAAGTTGTGCCCTTAAAATGGACAGATGAATGAGTCGATTTTACTCCAAAATAATGTGGATAAGGTCATTTTTTTTTTTTTTTTTTTTTTTTTTTTTTTTTTTTTGACCCATGCCATTCTACACTGTAAGCAAGGAATTTTTGGAAGGGTGAAAACCGGACAAACAATACAGCCAAAAAGTAATATTGGCGTCTTATACATTTCTCTTGCTTTCATTCCGCCATAAGGACGCGATCTTCCGACACCAAAATACCTCTCAATTAGTACGCGTGCTGTGATTGGTCAATTTAGCGGGCGGTATTCTACTGTACGGCCTGCTAAAATTTAAATCTTTTTTTGTGGCAAAATGTTTTGCAATTTAACGCCAAGTGCTCTTATTTTTTTTTTTTAGCAAGTAAAAGTTTAAATTTACTTTTACTCCTGAAATTGTGTATCACAACCTGCTAACTAAGAGTCACTTAAGGTGGCTGAACACAGTTTTCGATACCTGTGTTTCATTCACCTTTTTCTCTGAAACCCTTGATCCCTCTGTCGCCAAAAATGGCAGCAAGCAAGGTAACAACACAAACTTTGGGTTTTGATAGTTAAGCTGACGTATGTACCGTTACCATGGCAACATAAATAAACAAATACAGGCCTTTAAAGTCGGTTTCGTTTAGTTGTAGAAAATCTATTCATTCGATTTTCTTTACAATTTGCATGCAACTAGCTTGTACAGATACTCACAAGTTAACACCATTTTGATACTAACCTAACAGAGAGATCTTTAATTATCACTTGTTGAAGGTTCACTGGAATATCTAGAATTTCCTTTGTTAAAGTTCAATTTTTTTCCAATACTTCAGTTGCTTATTTCCGTAAGTATTTTCGTGCCAAATTTCGTGAAATTCTAATGAGTATTTCCGAGAAATCAATTTTCCATTCAATCACAATTTTTTGACTTACTGCGTATGCGCTGCATTTAACTGGGTTCTTTCGGTAACAACGAAAAATCTGAGAATTGCTGGGTTCCTTACATCGTTACCTCTTCTAACATATCTTTGTAATAAGAGATTAAAACCATCAATACGCTGCGTTCAATTATGAAGAAAAATAGCACAGATGGGGGGGGGGGGGGGGGTGTTGAGTAAATAAAATGATTGCTCTATTGACGGCATGTTTGTTTTTGGAATCCTTGTACGAGTGCTGAATCGAATGAGCAAAAGCGCGCGCGAAAACTGTGTTCGGCCACCTTAATAACGATTTTACATTGACTCGTTTTGTATTCGAGGTGCGTCAGAAATTTGAAGCCGTTCCACGTGAACAGAAATCGTTACCGAACCCGTCAGACACACAGTAGAGATATAATAAATGTCTTACTCACCTCGTTTTCTCGGTCCGTAATGAAAGTTTTGGATCCTTGATCTTCCCCTTCGATTTATGGCCCGCACGCTAAAATTCGCGCTTTGGCCATTAACCGATGGGGAAAAATCTCGCTTTGTAACTTACGTCACGGCCATCGAACGAAGAGGTATGTATTTTGACTTCGCGATTCGCAAACTCATTTTTATGACGAAGTGACAAAACTGTGAGGGTTTGTAAAATCGTCAATTCTCTCATAAAAGTCTCAAACTTTGGATAAGTGAATTTCAGATAGTAAGTCTTTAAACTGCACCAAAAAAAAAAAAAAAAAAAAAAAAAAATCCGTTGACATTAATAATCATGCGAGTCTTATGCGACCACAGTTGGACCACAGTTATAAAATAGAATTAACAAAGTGCAAGAAATATAATACTTAAAAAAAGGAATTGATGCTTCCAACAGATTTCATCTTCATTTATTTTCTTGTCTAGATGATACTTACCAGAACGAGTTCGTCCATCGTCCCTGAAACCAGCTGCCGAAGAACTTAACATACTCATGTCAACTTCTTTCAAACGAAAGACTGGAAACTCTCCACAGAAGTCCTGCACAACTTGTCTGAGGAGAGCTTTGTCGACCTCTTCTGAAACAGACCAGTACTTTCGGACAATGACCGAGCTTTTGGAAGGAGCTTCAGATACCTATGGGCATGGTAAAAGAGATTTTTCAACACTGGCTACCTTTTAGTTTCGAATAATAAGGCCCTCCTTCCCCTTCCTCTCCCCACCTCTCAAAAATATTTAACAGCATATATATAAACCACATTGATCCAATTCATGCTGGACAATCAGATTTATCTAGCAACTTTTTCAGTGATATTCGTACCATTTGTAAATCAGTCCTTAGGTCAGCGGGCTTTGGCAAGTCGTCTGGCAATGGCCCCAAATAACAAGTGGCGTTACTTTTGTCTCGACGCACTGAAATTTTCTAGAGAGAGCAAGTGACATTAGTTAGCATGATACACTGAAGAAAGGACGTCCTCAGTTGACCAGAAGCACGTGTTTATGATCACTTTTGACTATCGAGGCGAGAAAATGTTGGTATAGTTTCACAGTTAAAAGACGTTTGAACCTTAATTAACTAATGGAAATTCCCGCAATTTTAAAGCTGACGTATTGCGCGAATGACACGATGGTACCTATTCATATAAATCTCGCAAATTGCGGCAGTTTCCTGATTTGCAATGAGAATATCCAGCCTTCGCTCCGAGCCAAACTCTCAATCATTGGAATAAGCGTTAGAGGCTTTGTAAAACTTTCAGTGGGTCAATAATGTTGTACCTCTTGGCGAACATACATCTTAACTAGCAAATCTCCCATGACAAGACGAATTTATGTTTGCGACGTAAATATTCAATACTTGCTTCGTGACAAACGTGCCAGTAATAGGAAAAAGAAATATACTCATACTAAAGTAAGAGGAGAATATTCGTAAATTTTAAGTAGCTCTTGCATTTGGCAGCTAAAGCGTGAAAGTACTGAGCCAGCTGTATCCTTGGGACCCCATACCATGTGGTTAAATAAACCACGAGTCCACATCAACCACGCTTGGCCATATAATTAACCCGGTTAATAACAGCTGGCAACTTTTGCCTAAGGGTGGCTGCTTGACTTCATTTATACTGCGTCACAGGTCGATTCGGTACAAAGCAATTTACACACTTACACTTTTGAAGTCATAAAGGTAGTCGGCTTCAGTGAGTCCATTGTGAGCTGGGACATGGAAGAACTCAAGATCATTTTTCTCGTCAATTGCAATTTTCTCAACATACTTTGTTCCTCTCTCCACAATGTGAACGTTGAACTCCTCCGAATTTCTCACTGTATTTTCAGAGGGAGTCTGTCAAAAAAAGAAATTCGCGCCGACCTTAATTAATGGATTCTTACGCCATGCTGGGTTTAATCTCTATGTGGTCCTAGATTGCTTAGTCTAGCTTGTAGAGCCGGGTTACGATTTGTTCAACTCCAAATCTCACTGAAACTAAAGAACAAAAAGGCATCGACAAGAACTAAACTATCTCATCTTCCAGGCGAAAGTTACTAACTTCTCTGTAGATTACGATATGAAAAATCAGATAATAACTTACCACCGAAGCACCAGTTACGTCAGAGATGCAGAAAAACAGAATAGAAACGATCACAGCAGGTGAAAAACTCTAAAAGGAAATAAAAACCTGAGAATGAGACCGTAAAAGTTGCGATGATGAAGAACTTGATCTAATTTCGCCAGATACGACATCTAAAGAAGAAGACGAACTAGTCTTTCAAGTTAAATTATAATATTTCTGTTGGTTCATTTTAACTTTGATAAGACCAACTGTGTCTACAAGTTTGCTACGCTGTAAATGTGTCAAGGATAAATTTATAATGATGATCGACTTACCATCGTGGCAGCGAATTCAAGGCACTTTAGCAGTCAGCTTCTCCCACCTCAACAAACTGTTTTCATAGGAACATTTTGTCACTTTTATCCTGTTCTGAAAAGGAAATGACACAAGAAACTCAAAAGTATAATCTATAAAAATCAACTGCGAGGCGAGAATAACCTGTTTAGCAACAGAGGAAACAGATGATGATTTCCTTAAACGCTGAAACTACAAATTGCTTACAAGTGTCTGGCACAAATTTACGGGGTAGGAAATATGTTACAGAAAGAGAATTTGAAAAGATAAAACTTAACAAGTTGTCAGATTTTTGAATCAAAGTTAAGAGAAAAGCTGTCTAAGCTTCTCTCTCCTCCACAGTCAACAAAGTTTGCTCGCTTTTGTCCTCTTTGTCTCACCTCAAGGGAAAGAAAGCGACGCATGAAGGAACTAGAACGAGGTAGCTATGAGAGGAAAATAAATGGCTCTTTCTGAAAAACAGAGGAAATATCAATTCACCGAACTTCAATTTCCTTATTTGATACGTGCCATTACTGCCGTAACTAACGCTGAAACAACTAACTGTTTACCAGTGTTTTGTTTGTTCAATATGCTTCCGTGAAAAGGTCATCAGGTTGGCAGGGCACCACGAGTCTCAGTTGTAACGACGCTGTATTTGAGTTTTGGATGTCGCCATACATTTTTGTGCAACTATTCGCACGTCTTTAGATATATTCGATATTTCAATGCCTTATCAGTTCAATTAGTTTTGCTTTCCTTGATCATTTCAGATAAGCGTGATCAAATCTGCCAAACGCGAAGTTAAACAGTACATTTCTATACCTGATAGTGGTAATCCAGATTGTAACACAAAAGTAAATAGTGACAAACGACTTGTCGGGAAAATAATAATAATAATAATAATAATAATAATAATAATAATAGTAATAATATTTATAATAATAATAATCATAGTAATAATAATAATGATAAAATAATTAATATGGACTGATTTAGTGAACATCTAAACACCCGATAATTAAGATCTTAAGACTTTCTGAAAGAGGAATAGTTAAGGAAAATCAGTAAATCGCTTTTCACGGTAAGAAAAAAACCTCAGTCACGCATGAAAATATTTGGCAATAAGACCTAATTTTCACCCATAATAATATCATGGAACAAACGGAATTGATAATTCTGCGCTTTTTACTCTTTCTTTTGTGTGTGTTTTTTCGCTTTTGTTTTTGTTTTTGTTTTTGTTTTCACAAGAGAAACAGAAAAGGTAATAAATGGCGGGAAAACTTGTCCTGTGGCCAATCCTGCTGTCGTTTGCCCGCTTCCAGCAGCCTGTCAGTCGTAACATACATTTGCGCTTGCCTTCACGTTCCCATAGGCTATTTTTCCCTAACGTTCAGGTTTCAGGCAGTTTTTAAAGTCATGGTCATTCGAAAATCCTGCTATGTTAAAATGAAGCCAAAAGAATCTTTAACTAGTAAAGATTAAAACTTGAATATTAGAGATTATTAAAGATTTAAAACAGTTGATTTAAAAATTGGCTGGTTTGACTCCCGTATTAAAATCCTCTGCAGTTATCCCAACGGTTGATGCATACTCAGGAAGCACAAGTTACTAAATACGCAACATTTTCCCATGTTTTGATTTTAGAAACTGTACTGTGGATAATGCCAGGGAAATGGCATTTCCAAGCGCTTTAAACTAATATTTCTTTGCTCGATTAACTTTCTCCTCGTTGTGTACTCCACGAAATATGCATGCTGCCTCCCTCAATGAGGTAGCCAAAAAAACTAGGCATTCATGCATTAATCAAAGTTTCCCTTTTATTCTTTGATAAAGATGATTTTTGTTTGCCGAACGTTATCTTTCCTTGACAAGTTGAATTTAAACTGTGAGTTTCAAATGCTATTTAAATAGCAAGGGCTGTAATATGTGATTGACCCTCAATCCAATATGGGAGTCTTGCTAACGTTTTTGATTGATTTACTTCGGCCGCCTCTCTTCTTCAGAGCAGGCTTTAAATTAAATACTGTCCTAAGGGTTAAAATCTTCAGAAAACAAAGAAACTCAATGTGATAATGTCCTTATCTGTAGCACTTTCCCCTCACTAGATTCCATTTATTTTCTGGGTACCAAAAATGATTGAAATTTTACTTAGAACTCTGAATCCCGCGGCAAAACTTTCAACGCTCCGGACTCAGGACGTAAAAGAGATCAGGGCTCCAGGCAGTGAAATGATGCCCCCCCCCCCCCCCCCCTCTCCTCCTTGGGACCCTGAGAAAGGTTCGGAGAACAAAAATAAAAACAAAGAACAAAAAACAAAAGAAGGAGTCGTGTAAGCCCATCGACACCATACCGTAGCAGACCAAAATGTCCAAAAGCGATACCTTGTTTCCGACCAAAACGGTTACAAAATCATACCTTTTGGGGCCGCATATTCCTTCACGACGGAACTTCTGGTGGATAAATTGACAGCAGGCGAATTGGCAGACAACTTCAGCCCGGTCACTGATCAACCCTCGCCTATCGTCCGCCCGCCTTTCTAAGAAGTGCAAACATCGGTTACAGAATTTCAGGAAGTATTTGAGTAGTGAATTAAGTAAGCCACGTGCAAACCTTTTTGGCAAGGTCTGGCAAATGCAAATTGCTGCACTGTGAGTACAATTTCTATCATGACGGTTCCCTGAGAGGTTGTCAAAGACGCCTTCATCCGATTAACTGAACTTTAAAGGATCCTATTTGAATGCTTATTTTCCCTAAAGCTTTCAAAGGAAGTAAGGGACAATGCAGAGAGAGTGGTTTAGAGCTGTATAAAACTAAAATAAAGTAGTTTAGGTTCTGTTAAACATCTGCGCTCGACTCGCTTGCAAGCCGACTAGGCCTGTTTAAAAGCTATCCTTCTTTTCCATTTATCTGCTGATTCGGTTTATAAGCTGCTGAATGTTTCGTAGACATCGCTTTTCCTGTTGTAATCTTCCGTTGACGATATAAACAAACATTACTAAACCTTCCCAGGGAATGGCGAAACCTGCTAGGGGTCGCTAGGGGGTTGCAATTGCATTTCTCTGGTTGTCTGGCGGCATGGTCGCGTTGACAACCGCTTGAGTAAAGTGCGAAAACATTTAAGAGTACCAGTCCTTAAATATGGAAAATAACACGGCAAGGGTCGAAAATTCAATTTCGCTCAAATTTTTATGGTAGATAGGCTAGGGCATGACAAAAACTACTGGATAGTTTTTTTGGCAAAATATCCTTTTATTTCAAAGAAATATGCAAATTACCAAATTCCGTTAAAATCGTCATTTGACGCACCATTTTATTAAACAAGTTTGAGAGCCTCGCATGCAAAACCACATCATTCTTCTGTCTTTAAAACACTCAAATGTTTAAATGTGTACTGGGTTGATTTTAGGGAATGTTGCGGTTTTTGCTGGGTGCAAAATAATTAAATTTCGAAGACATGTATTTCATTCACTTAAAAGTACTTGGTAGAAATAATTGATTTTCACTATATGCGAAACCTTCAAATGGATTAAGCTTCTGGTGATTGAATCGCAGAAGGATAGTCTACAGATTCCTGTAAAAGTTTCTTTGGCCAAATGATTATGAGCGGCGCAAGAGCTTTTCAAAGTACGTTAAAAATGCAGATATTTGACCATCCGTCATCAAATTTTATTTACGGGCTAGACATATATTTTAGCTCGCGCCACATGTCTTGAGCTATATTAAGTTGAAATAGACACAGAGCTGATAATTTCGAAATGTTCTTACCTTATTTGCTGTAAAAGGCAGGTCCAAAAGCCGATTTGACGAGTTTCTGTCACCATTCGTCGCACATAAAGTAGAAGTTTGCTTTTGTCTACACAACGTCCGATGTACATCGCCAACTGTCAACTTATTTAATGGTCGAATACCATGAATCTATGACCCTCTTTCGACACATATGATCACCACTGAATCTAAGTCAAAAACGGCTAAGTGATTTGTAGATAGTTGCTTGCTTTGCGCTACACGAAAATATCACGTTTGATCATCGTTTGATCTGCTGCTGCTGTTTGAATCCTTGCTTGCAGCGGTTCCTTGTTTGTTCGTCACACAATGCTGTCATCTTATTTTAGGGGGTAGGGGTAGGACAATTTCTATACTAATACGTAAGGCTCCGTAAGGCTCGGAACCACAGGGCGCAAACAATCTTGTTGTGTAGGAAGAGATTAAATTAAGCAATGAAAAGAATGAATAGTTAACCATTGCCCGTGTTGTCATCTTTTACTAGATCACCGCTACCTACATACCCTGCGTAATACTGTAGCGTCCTTTAGTGTTGGTCTACCTCGAACGGTGTGTTCTTTTGTATATGATTTCATCGCCCTAGAAATCATGGAATCCGTGCTAACTCTTCACGACGACAACTTCTGTAAATTCCATGTGCTGTACGCATGCACAGGTGACGCCACAGGGACCCAAGCTCACAATGCGAGGGGTTATTATTTTTTTTTTAAATCTTTATGCGAACGTTCAGCGCGCGAAACGTGACCCAGTTACCGCCGACATCTACTATTACATAACGACTGAGTTTGGTTACGCGAAACGTGACCTTCGCCTTGCAGCATATGGAGCAGAGGAAAACCAAAAAGCGATAACTTGCTTAAAAGGCTTCGGATCGAGCTGAGAAGTGAGATGACAATAGAAAAGACAACAAGGCATTGAGGCAAGCCATTTTTATTGTAAAAATACCAAAATTTCAGCTATAATGTCGATTACCGTTTTTCCCCATACAAACCTTTATAACGTCAAACCGTTGTAACACAACACCACCATATGCTGCAAGGCGAAGGTCACGTTTCGCGTAACCAAACTCGTTCGTTATGTAATAGTAGATGTCGGCGGTAACTGGGTCACTTTTCGCGCGCTGAACGTTCGCATAAAGATTAAAAAAAAAAATAACTCCTCGCATTGTGAGCTTGGACCGCCTGTGGTGACGCATGCGCTATAGAGACCAAACGGCGACTTGTGACTGAACGAGGAAAAAAACCAACGGAGCTGAAATTTAACCCAGCCCTCACTGCCTGGGTAACAAGTGTTGACTTATTGGTTATATTTGCGTGAGACCATCCATTAAACAAAATCTGTGAAATGCGTGACGTTAAATGTCGTCACGAAATGGCTGTCAAAAGATGATTTATCACTTAAGTTAACTGGGCAGCTCCTGCACTAGAAGAAGTTTTAATTTATGTGTCACAGCTCTAGAGTAATAACTTTGCGTTTCAATTAAAAAACTCAAAGACATATGTTTCTATTACATTACGGCCACCATGTTGGCGTCCCGCAGAAGGGCACCGGCATGTCGTCTCCTAACAAAGCTCGACATATATATATATATATTTTTTTTAACCACACAAACTTAAATCATCAATCACATCCCAGATTGTTGACTTGATTTAATGAAATGTTTCGATTTTTTTGTAATTAATGGAATGGAAGGGAAAACTAGCAATAGTGATAATAAGAAAAAAAAACATTTTTCTTCCTTTTGTCCAAAGATGAGATACGTGCTTTGGAGAGGGAGCTCTTCTAAGACATTTACTAGGGAATTAAAGATAAACCGTCAGATGTTAACGATAAGCTAAAGATGTTAACACACGCGCAGTTTAGTCGTTTTAACCTTTTAGATAAAATATCTATTTTGTTACGTGCTTCGGCAACTTACTTCCTCGACCTTTAAATAGCCTCTGTCGACACGCATTCTCAGTTCCTTCAGCGCTTTGATATCACCAATAACTTACTAAGATCGTTTTCACTCGACATTGTTTACGGCGTGGGACGTGTCTTGGCCAAGCCACTTCCTTAACCGTTTGGACACGTTCTCGTTATATGTTTCGTGAATTTTCTTCCTTCGCCGCTTTGACATTAGTATCTTACCTAACTTCGTTTCCGCACAACTTCGGCCAATAAGTAGCTACTTCCTTCAGCGTCTTCCAAAATGATATATTCTGAAATGATCTGGTTAATGCACATTGAATGCGAAATATTACCCTGTTTATTAGGGTAATTATAGTGAAGATCTTGAAATTGCAGAAAGACCTCACTGGAATAAGACGTCTCGCAGTCAACAAACTCTTTCAGTGCTAGCTGAGAATTAAGTTCAACCAATAGCACCTGGCATGAAAAGAAAGGAACAGTGAAGGTAAATGTAAACTAACTTATGATAAATTGTTGATTCCAGGGTATCTTAGCTGACATTATAAAGCGCTATTACCATCGTTTGATTGATAAAGATAGAAATTTGCTATTTACGTCCCTTAACGGTTATGAAGGTGAACGCGTAATCTTTACTCGTCTACTGGACTAAGCACAGGCCTGATCCTCTTATGAGTACATTAAATAAAGACCGAAAAGCTTGCATATCGTAAAATCAGGGAGAAATTCTCACACCCGGAAATCAAGGTGACTATGAGCCTCTCAACTTGGAAATAGATCGTCTGTGAACGGGGTAATCATGATGCCACTGAACTAAGTTTTTAATCCGAAGGTAATATCTAATTTGTATGTCAAGCAAGAGGACCAAAAAATTAAGTCTAAGTCCATTGGCGTTACCTTACCACAAACAAATTACCGCTTCTCATCACATCACCTGGACGCGTGACCAAGTTTTGACATCCCTCTATCGCGGGCTCTCATTTTCCGTCCTATATGTTTTATTTATTTATTTATTTATTTATTTATTTATTTTTTCTTTCTTTCTTTCTTTCTTTCTTTCTTTATTTGGCTTTTTGTTTTTGTTCTGCATTTTCCTTACCAGCCTCAGTGATCTTCCTCCGGATCAGTACAAAATGCAGACTGCAGAGCGGCTACAAACTTCAGACTAGGTGCAAAACGCACTGACTGAGAATAAAGACACTTTTCGGCCAATGCTCGAGTAACATCTCATTTTATACGGAACTTACCAAGTGCCACGCAATCGCTTTTCCACGGTCATCTTCGACGAAACTTTATGTTATTGCGAAATATTATTGCCCCATTTCTTCATATTACTTTCTTAAACAAATCATCCAGGCCATATTAGTTGAAGCCGTCATAGTCTCTTCCCGTGCGAGGCCTAAATAACACGCGATATTGAAGAAGCAACGATCAATCAGAGTTCATTTCTTAGCCAAAAGAACACTAAGAGCAACTATTTCTTCGTCTTGATCTATTTTCAGTGTTCAAGCTGGGTTAACACACACTGATTTCCACATATTACTAATTGTCATCTCCAGCCCATGCTTCCCGCTGGGTTACTGTGCACAAGTTTTGGCATACGTAAGTTTACATACAAAGCAAACTTATCGAATATATATTCCACCTCTTCTTGAATCCCCCGTTACGATACCTTGCGGCTTTAGGTACGCAAGATAGATCAGTGATAAAATCAAACATGCCGGACCTATTTGCCTCGACCCCTGCATCCAACTTTAATGGTCATAGTGAAAACGTATTCTCTTCGCCCAATGAGACACTGAAACAACTTACGCTCTTTCTTTTTTATAAGAATATGTTTCATAAGAATATCGAGTCTGAAATTTGCGAAATTTTAAGAATATTTTAGGAATAAACCCGAGGCTGAGATTTTGAAAAAAATAATTTTTTTGTGTTGTAAATTTGTAAATACAATACAATTATATGTTTTTAACTAAACCATATGAAATCCTTCCTTCTCTACAAGGTAAAAGTAACCAAAAGGCACCAAAAACTGCACTAGCCGTATGTTCGATGCTCTGATACCTGCAGGCTGTCAGGCTCCAAATTACTTGATACCATCTAGACACTTAATACCTCCGAAAACAGAAACTACATACGCCGTAATATAAGAACAATGAATATTCACAAGAATATTTTCCCCCCAAAATCGGCTGAAAGATAAGACCACTCAGCCTCGGTGGGAAAAGCAAAATTCTTATAAACAATAAAGAGTGTAGTTCTGTGACAAATTATTGAAGAAATTTTATGGACCGTTGATTCCGTTAGGTGTACAGCAAATCTCCTTTTATGCCAACGCAAACCTCGACCAGCTTTCTTTTGATAGTGATTTAACTCATTCACATTTTCGTTACCATGCCGGCATAATCTAACTACTGCTGTTCTTTGTTGTTGTTGTTGTTTTTTGGTTTGTTTGTTTTCTCTTTAGGCTCTAGTTACGAATCTAATAATGAAATTGGTGGCTTTTATTTATCTCTGTGTTACCATCCCACTGCTGGTGCCAAACCTCGTTGGTGGACAGGAGTTGACAGAAAGAGGGGTGAGTTTTTTGAGTGCATGCTACAAGGGCCGCCATGCGAATGCCTTTTTTAGTAGACCCGCAGGTGTGCGTTAGCACGTCACTAAGTGTGTGTTCGAATTAGGGTTAATATTTCGTTTCATCTTTTATGCGGCACCATTTGCATTATTTCAAATCGTTATCAGTGGAGTGTCCGCCTGTAGTGAAAGAAAACTGGCTCTTAATATTATTGTCGCCCACCTCCTAAACTTGACAGATAACGATAATTATGACGGCAGTTATTTTCCCCAGATTTTTAAACCTGTGCGCGTTGCTGATGCTGTTTTTGCACAAGGGATAGCTGGTAGGATTCTGTTGCCCCCGGGTAAAATGAGAATTTTACCTACACCTAGAACTGTCACTCCAGCTGATTGCCGAATTCTATATCTTCACGTTTCAATAAATGAAGTAAATTAACAAATAAGGATACGCCGCTTTCCCGCCTACTCTGTGAGGAAAACTGAAGGAGGGTTTTCAGCCAACCAGAGCGTGTATCATTTTCTTTAGTTAATAAATTGCTATTGTCATATAGAGAAAAATAAGTTTAAAGTCATTAACTCTGTCTGTCCATGATCAGAAAACAGACAACAATGAAAGGCAACAAGAAGGTTGGATGAGGTGGCAATCATGGTATCTGGTAAGCACTGTTTACATATCAAGTCCAGACCTATTACATTAAAATACATTTATAATAAAACAGCATTGTATTGTATTGCATTGCATTGCATTGTGTTGTATTGTATTGAAACTTCCAAGGTAACACATTTTTCCCAAACGGAAATTTTGTTCATGGTTAAGAACCGTTTAGCTATTGTTTTATGCACTAGCGTGCACCATCTAGTTATGGTGAAGGAGGAAAAGTAGGAACGGAAGAAGCGTAAGTGTTGTTCGACGCACAGCCGAGAGGAACTCTAGATTTCCGACGCTATTTCAAGCTACTTCAAACAACCCTACCTGCTAAAAGCAGGAATCAATTTACCTATCACATTGCTAACGGAAAGAGATTTCCCTCGCGAAGCCAAATTAGCTTTTCTCAGGCATTCTGAGTTCACGCAGCGAGCAGTGCCGTTTTGCAGGACAGCTATGTTATAATTTTTCTTGTCGTTTCTTGGCGTAGACCAGTTACCTTCAAACTCTAAATGTGGGAGAATCAAACATGCTTGGGAAATATCAATTCCAGGTTACCTTACTACAAATCTGACCGTTTATATCACAGGGCGACACTGCCGTTTCAATGAATGTAAAGTCAGCATGGCAAGCAGGTTACACGGGCGAAGGAGTACTCGTGGCTGTGGTGGATGATGGCGTCAACAAAGACCATCCTGACTTGCTGCCAAACTTCGTAAGTTTATAGTTTTCATTTTGTTTTGACAGCAACCTTTTAACCGGATACGTAGACATTTTTATAAGTGAGAAATGAGAGAGACAGGGTTTTGATTTAAAGGTCAGGCCATAATTAGGGTTTCGAATTTTTGGTCAGGTCATAAATAGGGTAGGGAATATCGCATATCCTAGTCATAGATAAGCAAAGGTTTTGGGAAGAGAGCCGCACACCCCACCCAATGTTTCTGGGAGTACCCCCCCCCCCCCGTGTTAGGTCCCATATCTCTGGTCAAAACTGAACCCATCTCATAGGCAGCAAACGACACTGAACAATTTTATCAATTTTAATAGTAACATTAGACAAAGAGACATTGCAGGTGTTTATTTTATTTCTTATTATTTGCAATATTTGTTAACTTCTATTGCGCCAGTATTAACACCAAAATTTTTATTACCGGTGAATTAAGGGCACGTGCACACATTTTGATTTAGGGCACGTGCACAAAGTGTGTTATATGCTCTGGTACGGTTTACCTACCTACCTACCTTCCTATCTATCTACCTATCTATCTATCTATCTATCTATCTATCTATCTATCTATCTATCTATCTATCTATCTATCTATCTATCTATCTCTCCGTCTGTCTGTCTGTTTATTCAATTATTAACGTTAGAAATTTACAAACCAATTTCCAAAGCATTTTTGGTACTTTTGGATCGATCATCTCATTCGCCAGTCGAGCATTTTGATGTTTTTGAATCTCCTTTAAAAAGGGTGAATTAGATTACTCGGATATCTACATAACTGGCGATATAAATTGTAAGCTCCTACAAGACTCTAGGGATTCGTACACAACACGACTCATTAATATTATTGAAGGGTACCAATTGACGCAGGTGATAAGTGAACCTATTAGAGTAACAAGTAGCACCTCTACTCTGATTGACCTTTTCATTACGAACAGTACGGAGTGTATTGTGCATTCTGGTGTGTATTCTCTATCTATAAGCGATCATAATCTTATTTTTGCCATTCGCAAAATTAGTATCCTAAGACGCAGTCCAAGATATGTTGAAACTCGAAATTTTAAGAAATTTAACGCGAATGCATTTCTATCAGACATATAGAATTCTTATTTGCTGCAATTTGATTCTCACTCAGTTATTATTAATGAGGCAGGGCACTTTCGGAAAAGCGACTTTCTGAATATCCTCAATAAACACGCTCCAAAGAAAGTTATAAAAGTACGAAATAAGCCAGCGCCTTGGCTTAATTCGGAAATCAAGAAAGAAATGTTTAATAGGGACTCGCTGAAAACGAAAGCCATAAAATCGGGTTCTAAAAAGGATTGGTTCACTTTAAAGAAAGCGAGAAACGTAGTCGAGTAAGACTAAACTAAACACAAAATTACTAAAATTGGTCTTGAAATTACTTTCAGTTAAGTAAGAAACCATTGATTGTCTCGAATTTAACGAAACCAATAAACAAAATGTTTATGATATTAACTTATTTAAAAAATTCAATTTTTCTCAAAATAATTCGCAAAATAATTGTTGACACAGATTAATGCCAGGAATGAAACATCAAAACATCACTTCTAAAATCAGTTAAAATAAGTACATAACCCTGCCTTCCGACGCGAATGTTGGAGTCCGTTTCAGGGCTCAGCAGCGAGTAAAGTATAGCCTACTACAGCTCACTGCCAACTGTATCGCAGCTATAAGGTGTCTCCGACACTATATCAAACTGATTTGAGAATCACCAACCACAGAGGACACAAATTTCCACCGTCTCTAACGTTCCTTTCATTCAAAACTCGAATCGAATAACCCCCAGTGTTGGCCACAACCGCAAGTTTTCCGAGAGTATTTTTTAAAATCCTGCAATATTTAAGGCAACATCCAAGCTTTTCGACTCACAAGGCTACTCTGATGACAAAAACTGACTTGACCTTTCCAGTATTTCATCAAGAGCTGTAGATTTCGCAGTTCAATTCTGCTTTCGCTGTAAGTTTTCACTTCGCGAGAAGCAACTTTCAAGTCATGTTTGACAGTAATGTGATTTTCCTCAACCAATCATAATTCTTTGCTACGTATAGCAACCAATGAGATTGCTGCATTTTGTATAGACAATAGATCACGTCAAATGGCTTTTTTCCGTGTTCGCCTAAATGAGCAAAGGCCGACTTTCGAGTTATGGTGAAAGATTCGGGAGAAAAAGCTTTATCTGTAGTAGTTTGTTTCTTTATTATGTAAAACAAATAGAGTCCATGTTGCCGTGCGTCTGTTCAGTAATAGATCACAGAAGACGTCAAAATGTGGTAAGAACATCAGTGACACACTCGACCCTCGCCTCGTGTGCCATTAATTTGTTCTTAGCACATTTTGACGTCATTAGTGATCTATTGCTGAACAGACGCACGGCAACATGGAATCTATTTGTTAAATCTATCTATTTATCTATCGATCTATCTATCCATCTATCTATCTATTGATTGCAACTAAATTAACAAGTTTTACGTTTTACGTTCTTACCTTAGAACAGTTAAAACACATGTGCACAAGTTTATATCTCTTATTCTTTTATCTACTCATTTATTAATTTTTTTATTCTCGTATTGCTATTATTTGCGTTTCCACTTACTCCTTCAACTGTGTGAGTATTCCCCTTTCAAAAGCTGGAAAATATGGTCATCGTTTGACGTCCTTTTTCCATTTATCTGAGTTCATTCCCTTGATGTTTAGGAAAGAGAAAGACACTGTGAAGTTGCTGCCAATGATGCCTTCTTTTTTTTTCGGAGCAACCTTTGAGCAACTTTCTTAGAAATTTCTCTGAGTACTTTTACAAACTTGGAGCATCTTAGGGACAAGATAAGTCGTGGTATGACCTTGTGCGTCCGAGGACTAAGGTAAACGGTCTAGGCCTTGCCGAGTGGTCCATAAGGCCGGAGTTTATCCCGGTTTCCATACCATTGACCCTGCTGGATAATATGCTAGCGTACCACAGAGTTACTTCCCAGCATTAAATACGCCGACAACCCATTCGAACTCCTTTTCCTAAAGCACAACACAATGTTCCCGGACAAGGTTCGAACCTGGACCGCTAGATCCGAAGTTAGGCGCGCTAACCATTATAGACCAGCGCGTCCTCCACCCGAGACCTAGAGTATGTTTTAAATATTTTTGCAAGCACATGTGTTTGGGTGAACAAATGTGTGGCCACATTGATCAATTTCTTCCTAGAGATAAATTCAATTGGACTAATGCCACTTTTCTTTGCATAGAACTCAGTTGCAAGTTATGACTTTTTGAGTGACCAGGAAATCTACAGTACTCGAAACCCTGACAGGTATGTAAGCGTCATGATACAAAGTGAAAACGTTGCGTGGCACCCTTGTAGACTGGAAATAACTATTTAAGCAACAGACAACATTTATGCCTGATTTGGGGATAAGCATTATAAGAGTCCCTGTCCATAAAAATGGAAAATAACTCGGCAATGGTTGAAACTTCGATTTCGCTCATATTTTCATGGTAGATAGGCTAGGGCATGACAAAAACTACTGGATAGTTTTTTTTGGCAAAATATCCTTCTATTTCAAAGAAATATGCATATTACCAAATTCCGTTAAAGTCGTCATTTAACGCACCATTTTATTACACAAGTTTGAGAGTCTCGCATGCAAAACCACATTATTCTTCCGTCTTTAAAACACTGAAATATTTTTGTGCAATGCTTAAATGTGTACTGGGTTGATTTTAGGGAATGTTGCGTTGTCTTTTTGGGTGCAAAATAATTAAATTTCGAAGACATGTATTTCATTCACTTAAAAGTACTTCGTGAATATAATCAATTTTCACCATGTGCGAAACCTTCAAATGGATCAAGCTTCTAGTGGCTGAATAGCAGAAGGATGGTCTACAGACTCCTGTAAAAATTTCTTTGGGCAAATGATTGCGAGCGACGCGAGAGCTCTTCAAAGTACGTCAAAAAATGCAAATATTTGACCATCAGTCGTCAAATTTCAATTTACGGGTTAGACGTATATTTTAGCATGCGCCACATGACTTGACCTATGTTAAGTTGAAATAGACACACAGCTGATAATTTCGAAATGTTCTAACCTCATTTGCTGTAAAAGGCAGGTCCAAAGCCGATTTGACGTGTTTCTAGTCGATCTCTCATTCTTCGCTCATAAAGCAGAAGTTTGCGTTTGTTTACATAACGTCCGATGTACATCGCCATCTGGCAACTTATTTAACGGTCGAATACCATGAATCTGTGACCCTCTTTCGACACATATGATCACCACTGCATCTAAGTCAAAAACGGCTAAGTCATTTGTAGATAGTTGCTTGCTTTGCACTACACCAAACTATTACGTTTGATCATCATGGTTTGATGGCTTGAATCCTTGCTTGCAGTGGTTCCTTGTTCGTCACGCAATGCTGTCATCCCATTTTAGGGAGTAGGGGTAGGACAATTTCTATCCTAATAAGTAAGGCTCCGTAAGGCTTGGAATCACTGGGAGAACACAATCGTGTTCAGTAGGAAGAGATTGAATTAAGAAATGAAAAGAATGATTTCCTATTTTTATTTCAGCTAGTTCTTGCTTCATTGATCTATAATTTGTTTATGGTGATTTTCTTAAAATTCTAGTGAGTACAGGCACTAGCTTTATCAGCTGTTGTCTGAAACGTCAGAACGTACAACAAACGTGATTTGAACCGACGCCACGTACACTATAGAACACGATTATATAAATGTACACATATTATTATATATATGAACAAACAGATGAACAATGATTAAATTGTTTCACTTATACAAAAATAATCAAAATGTGCAGCATATGCCGTGACAGCATTGCGTGACGAACAAATAACGGCTGTAAGATTGTGTTGCGCCCACACGCTTATCAGCAATGGTCAGCAATCGATCAAACGCAATATTTTGGCGAAGCGTAAAGCAAGCAACTATCTCCAAATGACTTAGCCGTTTTAGACTTAGATACAGTGATGTTCATAAGGGCGGAAAGATGGTCACAGATTCATAGTATTCGACCAATAATAGGTTGACAGTAGGCGATGTACATCGGACGTTAACCTTGTGTAAACAATAGCAAACTTCTGCTTTATGTGCGACGAATGGTGAGAGATCGACTAGAAACACGTCAAATCGGCTTTGGACCTGCCTTTACCAACAAATAAGGTTAGAACATTTCGAAATTATCAGCTCTGTGTCTATTTCAACTTATTATAGGTCAAGTCGTGTGGCGCATGCTAAAATATACGTCTAACCCGTAAATTGAAATTTGACGACTGATGGTCAAATATTTGCATTTTTGACGTACTTTGGAAAGCTCTCGCGTCGTTCACAATCATTTGCCCAGAGAAATTTTTACAGGAGTCTGTAGACCATCTTTCTGCGATTCAACCACCAGAAGCTTGATCCATTTGAAAGTTTCGCACATGGTGAAAATTAATTATATTCACGAAGTACTTTTAAGTGAATGAAATACATGTCTTCGAAATTTAATTATTTTGCACCCAAAAAGACAACGCAACATTCCCTAAAATCAACCCAGTACACATTTAAGCATTGCAGAAAAATATTTGAGTGTTTTAAAGACGGAAGAACGATGTGGTTTTACATGCGAGGCTCTCAAACTTGTGTAATAAAATGGTGCGTCAAATGACGATTTTAACGGAATTTGGTAATATGCATATTTCTTTGAAATAAAAGGATATTTTGCCAAAAAAAACTATCCAGTAGTTTTTGTCATGCCCTAGCCTATCTACCATGAAAATACGAGCGAAATCAAATTTTTGACCCTTGCCGCGAAATTAAGAATTTGTCTGATTTTTACAGGCAGGCACTCATAAAACCTTAGAAATCGCGCGGGAGCCAAACCGTTGGTTATTTACAAGATATTTTGCGTTGACGGATGACAGACATTTTGATCGGACGGCCGAACAAAATTTTAATCAATTGTAAAATATTTCGTCACAACTGGCTGAACAAAATTTGGACTCGAAGGACCAAATACTTTGCTTAGGGCAGAAAATGTTTTGATTCAACAGGATGTATACCACATTGCGTAAACGAGAGCAGTAAGTTTAGGTTTACAATTAATTGTTATCAGTGTCTATTTCTAAATGCCATGAGGAAGTAGTACATATCATTTGCAGGAAATAGGGAAACACAATCATAAAAATCGCCTCGCTTTCCCCAGATACAAATTGTTCGCTGCTTAATGCGACTTTCGACAGCGAATAAGAACATTTAGGGAGTCATTCCTCTTAAAACAGGTTTTGTTGAATGGTACAAGCCTGGCGCATTGAGAATGTTTGGAACGTTTTTAGTTCTTGTATCTGCTTGTCTCCGGTTCCCACTATTAAAATTGATTAGCACAACCTCGCAAAATAAAAAAAAGGAAACACGCTTAACTGTACATGTCTTCTCTTTGTAATACAATTCTAGTCACGGAACAAAGTGTGCTGGGATCATCGCTGGAGGAAATAACTCAAAGTGCGGAGTAGGAATCGCGTTTGGTGCACAGATCTCGAGTAAGGAATTGTGAATGTGCTTTTTGGTTAGAAACATGTAACATAATACAAACATGAAAGGAATAATCCCAATTTTTCGTAGTCTCCTTCCACGTAAAGTCGCCCAGCGTAATTCAGGAAGCTTGGAGGCTTTTTGTGTCCAGAGAGTCGCTTGTAGAAGAGTTCGACGATCTGTATATATATTTCCTCTCTTACTCATAAGAATTTCGGCAGATTCGATCATAAAATGTTACAAAATTAAACGGCCTAGACGGTCAGTTTGTTCACGCTCCCACTCGTCTGATCTGCCTCGCGCATGTCCAACTAAAATCCAATATTCAAGAGATAGGGGTTAAAAGTACTCCCGAGTTACCAGGAGTGACCATAAGTGGCCACGAATGACTACGAATGACCACGAATGACCACGAATGATCAGGAGTGAGACTGCACCAAAAAATGTCGGTGATGTTATTATGACGTCATTACGAAGTCATTGTAAGGTCATTTCATCACGATAATGACATGTGCACCAAAATAAGGCTATCTACTGGTGTAGTAATCAAAGACTACAGCAGTGTCTGTGCGATCATAATTCCATTGTTCAGTTCCGTCACAAATATTGCATGCTCATCATGTAACCTTTTTATTTGTGAAAGCGAAGAAAAATCCGAGCGATTGTATTAAACGAAGTGAGGCTCAAAACTTCAGGCGCGGACTTTGTATACATTTTCTGAGCGTCGAGCTACAAAACATTCATGCTCAGTTATTTGTCGTCGAAATTCACAGCGCCAAACTATGTCTAGTGTTTTACGGAATAGCAGATTTGCACGTTGTCGTCATTTGACTACAACTACCAGAACTCCCTTCGTTTTTTCTTCAGTATTTCATTTTGAGTTCCCAGTGGGGTTTAAATACCAAGTCCTGATTAGCATAAGAAACAGAAAAAGTGAAGGATTCTGGTAGTTGTAGTCATGCACATCGCCTATTCATACATACCTCCATCGGATCTAACTCGTGACTGAGTGCGCGCACTCATGATGTTATTTGCCCCTACGACAGTATAGGGATGGCAAATCGATGAACAGGGAAATTCAACGCACTGGATTAGGATTGCGTGAACTCGACTAGTTTAACTAAAGCACGTTCAATTTTTTACTTAAAATTGTACAGAGAGAGACACACAGGATTACGCCTTATTACAGCGCCGAGCTACAAACAGCCAAACAAACTCTCACAACTTCAAAAAACTCAATTGAATTTACTAACAGTGACTTTCTTTGCCATTTAAAGGTGAATAGAAATAAACTTGCGTTGACTAATCGTCTATGGAAGTGTAAAAAAGGCGAAAGCTTAACGATTACCGCTAATTTGTTCACGAAATTAGATCAACTCGACGGATTTCGCCCGCTGTGGCGGTCCGGATAAACCAGTCAATCAGGAACCAATCAGGTTGTAGGATTTGTTGAATTTCGACCGCGCACGACCTGAGAAAAAGATAAATATGGGTTATTCACCAAGCGTGACTTCAAGATGGCTGGATATTGGTCAAGTTCTTTTGTATATGTTTATGGACCGAGACGGAGTCGAGGTCCATAAACAAGCAAAAAAAGAAAAAACAAATATCCAGCCATTTTGACCTAACAAGCTTGGTCAATAGGGAAATTAATTATATAGAAAAACAACACTAATTTCTTGCGGGACACAGCGGATAATCCCGAGCGGGCAAAACACCGCGATCTTTCCCACTCGGGTAGCCAATTATAGCGCGCAGGATTCGGTTAATTTTGCCCACTCACAGAGCTAGCCATGTAATAGTATTCCGTCTTTTCTTAAGACAATAGTCCATCTTGGCCTACTACTTAACTCTCTAACTACATGCAGTTAAGCAAGTAGAATAGTGGTACTCCCACCCTCCCTCCCGTTGGTTAAGATTTAAGTCGATTACAGTGCTACCTTTAAATCTTTTTATTTTTTCGCTTGACTGCGTAGATATTGTTAGACATCTATTATAAAGCGGTCTTGTCCTCAACTTATGGCTAAATCAGGAATCGATTAACATCAACCGACTGTGGTAATCATTGGACCAGTAAGCTATTATTGGAAGCTGTGAGATTAATGCTAGTCTGCTTCATTCCTCTCGTTAGGTATTCGACTGTACAACGACAGCACTCGCTCAACGGATCCTTTAGAAGCCAAGGCTTTGAGCTACAAAAGGGATTTGATTGACATATACTCAAACAGCTGGGGACCTGGGGACAGGGGATTTGAAGTAAAGGGACCAGGCCCTCTATTAAAAGAGGTTCTTGAGAATGGAACTCGACTGGTATGCTATAACTCTGTTATAGCATACCAGGTTGCTGGAGAAATATGCCCTCCGTTCAATACATTCTCTTTATCTAAATGGAAGAGGAGCATTAAGTGGTGAGGTCCGTATTGGGAACTATAAATTGCGTTCTAATTAACAACAAGGATATGAATAATTCGTTTCAGCAGCACTTTAAAACAAAACGTGTTACCATTTCGTTTTTTGCACTTGATCTGAAGTCAGCCATTTTCGCGGCTTCGAGTCGATCAGGGCGAGTTGGAAGCAACACCATTTTAAATTGTCAGATATCGTAAATTAACAGGTTTCTATTCTGAAAGCACCATAAATGTGATGGTGCGTAATGTTCCACTAATTCAAGAATCAATAAAGGCCGGGTTAAAAAATTACAAGAGAAAGCAATGCAACCTTTAATACTGGTAGCCAATGAAGCTTGTTTATTAATTAGCACTCGTAATTACTTTCTCGCAAACTCTTAGGGCCGTGGCGGCAAGGGATCCATTTTCGTCTTTGCAGCAGGAAATGGTGGAATAATAGGTGATAGCTGTGCGTTTAGTGGCTATGTAAACAACATCCACACCATAGCTATCTCTGGAGTGAATTGGGATGGGTCAGTACCAGCCTATACTGAGGACTGTGCTTCTATCATGGCGGTGACATATGGACAGGACATGTTTAGATATGGCAAATTCGTACCGCCCTTGGTGAGAGTTTTATTACACTGGAAACTATTTCTGTTGTAGCGGGTCTCGATTCCAATGTTCTCAGCTCGGCTCTTTGACTTCTGTCTTAAATTCTGGCTAATTTGTTTTCACCCAATTCTCACCTCTGAGCTTGTTTTACGGGTTCAATAATTGCTTCTTAAAAGAGGCAAAGATTGCTTACGAGGAGTCACAGCGAACGGACCCCCTTATATAGGCAAAATAGATATGCGCGGGGTCAAGAAGTAGCGCTCGGTTAATAAGATAACATTTATGGTATCTGTAAAACTACTTCATCCTCATTTTTCAAATTTTGAGCACCTTGTTTCCGCGTTTTATTGACGAAATGCCACCGTATAATATCATATATTTTCATAGGTCACTTCTAAAGGAGCCAATGATTGCACCGAGCGATTCCCAGGCACTTCTGGCACTGCTGCAGTGGCTTCTGGTATCATTGCTTTGGCCCTTCAGGCAAAGTAAGATTCTGTTTCAACTGTTGTTGGCGTGCGCGCGCTGTCCTTTGTTCCCAGTGTATTCCAATATTCAAATTGTTAACGTAAATTTAATGGCGTAATTATATAACGTTGTCATGCATACAGTGAAAATTTAAATGTACAACCGTCGAACATTTGCAACTGAAGATGACATAGGAATGTGGAAACATGCTTTGTAAAATGAAAACTGTTGTTTCCTTTTTAAAGTAAGATAAATTCTGATCAGTCAGTACCTATATGCTGTATGTACGTCAAGTAGTGCCAAGTTCGAAGGATTCTGAATGTTAAGGGTTTGGGAAAGCCCTTCTGTAAAAACAAACTTCGCTTGTCAGTGATTGGACATTTTCTCACGCTTTGGGTTCGTTGTAAGCAGCTTTCACGTTGAATGCGTCACTGCCTATTGTTATAATAATAAATGAATAAATGCATTTATACAACAAATGAATAAATGCATTTATAATGCAATTTTTATCGATACTCTTATAATACACTAATAATTTACTGGACAAAATAACCTGTAAAGAAATTCACCAATAAGCAACCAAACCGAATAAATTGATAAAAGCGAGGAAATCTACAGAACCACAATATGCATGTCTTCATATCCGAGTATCAAGTAGAAATCCTGTCTCCACGAAGGATGGCCAAATTAATGAGAGAGATGTAGGAGAAAATACATTTCAGATCCAAGATATACATTTAGAAGCCTAGTACAAAGACGTGCGATGTTCAAGTTTAACAATTATTCACGCTGTCACTCACTCAATCTTCTTCGTTATTGATGGAAGATAGGTCGTCCACTAGTGCCCGCCACCTGACCCTATTTTGAGCAGTGCGCTTTACTTCCTGCCACGTGAGCTGTCTCTCTGGCAACTCTGCCATTCTTCTGCGCCTCCAGGTGTGTTGGGGTCTGCCTCTCTCGCGCTTCCCCTGTGGGTTCCACTCTATCGCCCTCTTGGCTATGTTTCCGTCTGGTCTCCTTCGCGTGTAGCCAATCCAACCCCAAGTTCTTTGTCTTATCTCCTGCTTTACCAGTCGCTGCTCTGCTTGTCTCCAGAGCTCCTCATTGCGTATTCGTCTAGGCCACCAAATCCGCAGGATGTTCCTCAGGCTCTTATTGATGAACACTTGCAACTTCTGCTTTAATCTCCTGGTCAGCCGCGAAGTTTCAGAACCATACAGAAGCCCAGCCTTCACATTTGGCCCAAAGACTCTTAGTCGTCAGTGCCGTAGACCGCCATATTGGCCTCAATATCGCAAATGCCTGCCTTGCCTTCTCAATGCGTGCCTGGATGTCCTTGTCAGTACCTACCTTCTTACTAACAATGCTCCCCAGGTACGTGAATTCGTCCACTTTCTTGACCTGCTCCCCTTTGATGAATACACCATCGCTGCATTTGGTACCGATACGCATCATGTTTGTCTTTGTAGCATTGATGTTGAGGCCTACCATTGCACCTTGCTCCTTTGAGGCCTGTTTCTTATCTCTCATGTCCTGCGCTCGTGCGACAGTAAGGCCAGGTTATCCGCAAAATTAAGATCGTCTAAAGATGTTGTGAAGGACCACTGGATACCAAAGGCTGTCCTGGTCACCCAATCAAGGGCAACCAGAAACAGCAAGGCAGATAGCTGGCAGCCTTGTCTGACGCCAGTCGTCGTGTTCAATGGTTCGGTCCTCTGTCCATTGTGTACCACCTACGCAGAAAAACTCTCATAAATAGCTGTGATGATTTTAACTATCTTGACGGGCATCCCGTAGTGGCGCAGCAACCTCCACAACACCTCTCTGCTGGTGCTATCGAAAGCCTTCTCGGAATCTATAAAGTTGATGTACAAGGAGGACTGCCACTCAATGCTTTGTTCCACAGTAATCCTCAGCATTGCTATTTGGTCCGTGTAGCTTCGGCCAGCTCGAAACCCCGCTTGCTCCTCTCGCAGCTGTCCATCCAGTGCGGTCTTGATATGCTCTAAGATCACTCTACAGAACACCCTAGTTACCATGTTCAAAAGCATGATGTCACGCCAGTTCTTTCAGTGGCTCAGATCGCCTTTCTTTGGCAGCTTGATCGGCAAACCTTTCTTCCACCCCTCTGGTACCTGCTCCTTACTGCATATCTGGTTAAAGAGATCCAAAAGAACCTCCTCTGACACCTCGCGCCCAGCCTTTAATTGCCTCTGGCGGTATATTGTCACATCCTGGTGCCTTCCCGTTCTTTAACTTCTTTGATGGAGTTCTTGATCTCAGCACGTGTAAAGTGACCTGTCTTGATGTTTAATTCGTCACTTGGCTCTAACTCTGACGGGTTGGGCGGCTCCTCATGGTTAAGCAACACGCCTGCCTCATTTCTCACCGGCTTACAAATACTCTGAAACCTCCCACTTAGCCCTCTTGTGATCTCGTGTAAAGTCTTCATATCAGCCCTCTTTCCAGCTTCCTCAGTTCTCTCGACCTCTGACTCCACATACATCCTCTTGTCTCTCCTACAGCCTCTCTTCACCGTCCTAGTCAGCTCCTGGCACCTTTTACTCGCATCCCTCCTCCGCTTTCTTGTCCTGGCATCTTGTCCTGTTCTCAGTATTTTTTGCTTTCGTTCTTAGGTCAATTATCTCCGGGGTCTCCTTACTGATCCACTCCTTCTTTTTTGTCTTCACCCGACCCAGTACCTTCTCATGATCACAGGTCTTCACGTGGCCTTGCTCGATCTGCCTCCATTCTTCCTCCATAGGCAGTTCCTCTTCCTCAATCAGCTGCTGCAGAGCCTCAAATCTGTTGTGCAGCGTCAGGTTGAACATGTCCCTTATCTCTCACTTACTGACCTCAAAACGCACTCTGTAAGTTTCCCCTTTTTTACTTTGGCAATCTTTAGCCTGACTTTTGCCAGCAGCAGGTGGTGGTCTGACCCAGCATCTGCCCCCGCTTGACACGAAAATTCTACAGCGAACTCCTCCATCTTTTACTAAAAGCCGTATAGTCGATCTGATTCTCCGTACCACCATCAAGAGACACCCATGTCCGCCTATGACACTTCGTGTGAGGGAACAGTGTTCCACCAATCACAAACTCGTTTACCAAACAGAAATCCGCCCACCTCACACCATTGTCATTCATTTCAGCTCATGCTTTAGGTCTACCCATCACCTTCTCTCTATCCGCGTTGTCCGTCCCCACCTTAGCGTTCAGGTCTCCCATAACAATTCTCACATCCCTACGTGGCACCTTCTCCACAACTGCCTGTAGCTGATCATAGAATTCACGCTATAGCGTAATTTAAATACTATCAGACGGCTTTGCGGTCAGTGTGTCACCGGTAGCTTTACCAGTCTTTTACCGATGACCTTTAAAGAAATTCACTCATAGGGATTTCGCGAGACCGAATAAATTGATGAAACATTGCAAACACTATGCACGTCACCATGTGCGGGGGTCAAAAAGCAAATCCTTTCTTGGTTTCTAACCATAACAGAAAACGGTATTTTAGCAGTCTACGAAGCGGCTGTCCCTAGTGACACACACACACACACACACACACACACACACACACACACACACACACATACACACACACACACACAAACATGATGGCAACTACAAGTTTATTTATCTATTCATTCGTTCGATACTTAGTTTGCTCAGTTTTATATTTTTAAATTTAATTATTTTTTTTTTTTCGCTTTTTTTGTCAGTTTGTGTTATTCTGTACATTATAGTTCTTAAAAGTTCTTAACTTTGGCTAGAACAAATAAGACTACTTTGCGTGCCGGTTTGCACACCAAATACCATGTCAGTGACTTACGGTCCGTTTTACTATCCCAAGATGTTTAGTGTCAGTCTACACTGTTCATACGGCGAGCATTTGGTGACGGTCCCGATGGAGTCTGCCATACAGAGAGTTGACTGCAAAAACAAAATTGCTAACAATCTGTTTCTGTTCAAAAGTTTTACGATGTGGGAGTCCATCATGTATGTGGGTTTCTTTGAGAAAGAGTTAATATATCGATCCTTTACTCATTGAACAATGCATTTTATACTGTTTTTAGCAAAGAGTTGACGTGGCGTGACGTTCAACACTTAATTGCTAGAAGTTCAAAGCCCTTGGGTCCTCCAGTAAATCGTCAGAGTGTCAGTCGTCCCGGGACAACCTGGATAAAAAACGCGGTTGACCTTAAAGGTAAATCTGCTGATTGCGTGTTTTGGTCAAAGGTAAATTGTAAAGTTTAATACCGACCAAATTTCTTGACTTTTTCCTGCCCTATTGATAGATAGAGTTTCTTCTTATACCTCCCACCTTAAATATCTTTTCCAATTACAGGAGAACGTGTTAGGGCGAACAAAACTCACTGACTCCTTTAGGAAACAAAAACTTGAACTCTCGACTCGCACGTGATCAGGCCGTGCTCCTTGAAACCGCGGAAAATTTGTGAGCCAGCTGGCCTCAAGCAAACGATTTCTTCGCAGTTTTTTCCTATTTTTGAGTTCGGAGGTTTCGCCTCGGGGAACATTGAGGGTCTTGGGGAAACAAAACTCACGGTTTGCCTTGGGGCCAGTCATTAAGAGTCCCTGTCCATAAAAATGGAAAATAACTCGGCAAGGGTCGAAACTTCGATTTCGCTCATATTTTCATGGTAGATAGGCTAGGGCATGACAAAAACTACTGGATAGTTTTTTTGGCAAAATATCCTTTTATTTCAAAGAAATATGCATATTACCAAATTCCGTTAAAGTCGTCATTTAACGCACCATTTTATTACACAAGTTTGAGAGCCTCGCATGTAAAACCACATTATTCTTCCGTCTTTAAAACACTGAAATATTTTTGTGCAATGCTTAAATGTGTACTGGGTTGATTGTAGGGACTGCTGCGTTGTCTTTTTGGGTGCAAGATAATTAAATTTCGAAGACATGTATTTCATTCACTTAAAAGTGCTTCGTGAATATAATCAATTTTCACCATGTGCGAAACCTTCAAATGGATCAAGCTTCTAGTGGTTGAATAGCAGAAGGATGGTCTACAGACTCCTGTAAAAATTTCTTTGGGCAAATGATTGCGAGCGACGCGAGAGCTCTTCAAAGTACGTCAAAAAATGCAAATATTTGACCATCAGTCGTCAAATTTCAATTTACGGGTTAGACGTATATTTTAGCATGCGCCACATGACTTGACCTATGTTAAGTTGAAATAGACACACAGCTGATAATTTCGAAATGTTCTAACCTCATTTGCTGTAAAAGGCAGGTCCAAAGCCGATTTGACGTGTTTCTAGTCGATCTCTCATTCTTCGCTCATAAAGCAGAAGTTTGCGTTTGTTTACATAACGTCCGATGTACATCGCCATCTGGCAACTTATTTAACGGTCGAATACCATGAATCTGTGACCCTCTTTCGACACATATGATCACCACTGCATCTAAGTCAAAAACGGCTAAGTCATTTGTAGATAGTTGCTTGCTTTGCACTACACCAAACTATTACGTTTGATCATCATAGTTTGATGGCTTGAATCCTTGCTTGCAGTGGTTCCTTGTTCGTCACGCAATGCTGTCATCCCATTTTAGGGAGTAGGGGTAGGACAATTTCTATCCTAATAAGTAAGGCTCCGTAAGGCTTGGAATCACTGGGAGAACACAATCGTGTTCAGTAGGAAGAGATTGAATTAAGAAATGAAAAGAATGATTTCCTATTTTTATTTCAGCTAGTTCTTGCTTCATTGATCTATAATTTGTTTATGGTGATTTTCTTAAAATTCTAGTGAGTACAGGCACTAGCTTTATCAGCTGTTGTCTGAAACGTCAGAACGTACAACAAACGTGATTTGAACCGACGCCACGTACACTATAGAACACGATTATATAAATGTACACATATTATTATATATATGAACAAACAGATGAACAATGATTAAATTGTTTCACTTATACAAAAATAATCAA
The DNA here is from genome assembly GCF_042242905.1 of Orbicella faveolata. NCBI lineage: Eukaryota > Metazoa > Cnidaria > Anthozoa > Scleractinia > Merulinidae > Orbicella > Orbicella faveolata. The sequence goes on along the minus strand of NW_028301578.1, from coordinate 1,167,840 downwards.
AATGTGCAGCATATGCCGTGACAGCATTGCGTGACGAACAAATAACGGCTGTAAGATTGTGTTGCGCCCACACGCTTATCAGCAATGGTCAGCAATCGATCAAACGCAATATTTTGGCGAAGCGTAAAGCAAGCAACTATCTCCAAATGACTTAGCCGTTTTAGACTTAGATACAGTGATGTTCATAAGGGCGGAAAGATGGTCACAGATTCATAGTATTCGACCAATAATAGGTTGACAGTAGGCGATGTACATCGGACGTTAACCTTGTGTAAACAATAGCAAACTTCTGCTTTATGTGCGACGAATGGTGAGAGATCGACTAGAAACACGTCAAATCGGCTTTGGACCTGCCTTTACCAACAAATAAGGTTAGAACATTTCGAAATTATCAGCTCTGTGTCTATTTCAACTTATTATAGGTCAAGTCGTGTGGCGCATGCTAAAATATACGTCTAACCCGTAAATTGAAATTTGACGACTGATGGTCAAATATTTGCATTTTTGACGTACTTTGGAAAGCTCTCGCGTCGTTCACAATCATTTGCCCAGAGAAATTTTTACAGGAGTCTGTAGACCATCTTTCTGCGATTCAACCACCAGAAGCTTGATCCATTTGAAAGTTTCGCACATGGTGAAAATTAATTATATTCACGAAGTACTTTTAAGTGAATGAAATACATGTCTTCGAAATTTAATTATTTTGCACCCAAAAAGACAACGCAACATTCCCTAAAATCAACCCAGTACACATTTAAGCATTGCAGAAAAATATTTGAGTGTTTTAAAGACGGAAGAACGATGTGGTTTTACATGCGAGGCTCTCAAACTTGTGTAATAAAATGGTGCGTCAAATGACGATTTTAACGGAATTTGGTAATATGCATATTTCTTTGAAATAAAAGGATATTTTGCCAAAAAAAACTATCCAGTAGTTTTTGTCATGCCCTAGCCTATCTACCATGAAAATACGAGCGAAATCAAATTTTTGACCCTTGCCGCGAAATTAAGAATTTGTCTGATTTTTACAGGCAGACACTCTTAAGTGCTTATTGTAACTATAAAGCTTGTGTCCCCGCCCAAAGAAATTGAACCCTTTTTTTCACCTTTTGCTAATTCTTAAGAAATTCGGCTTTTTTTATTTCAGTGAGCAAGGACTATGGATTTGGACTGATGGATGCTGTCAAAATGATTGAATACGCGAAGGAATGGCAATCTGTACCTCCTCAGCTCTCTTGTGAAATCTACCTCAATATCACGAAGTAATTATCCAATATCACTTATGTCTAGTCGGGTGGGAAACAATACCAATTGTCACTGTTTATCGAGATTTCCTTGGGATCAAACAAAAACCTAACTCACCATGAGCAAAGCTTTGTATTGCATTTGTCATGGGATACAATGTTTTTCACAGCAAAAAGGAAAAGGCAATTGTCTATTCCGATCAGTATAGAAGCGTTATATAAAAAGGTCATACCCGCGGGACGGTGCAATTATCGCTGAAATTCAATAAATCCTGTTGAACACGGTTGCTATGTTATACTCAGTAACCGTAAACAAGAAAGTGCCATATTTATCCATGCATTGTCGCCTAACCCGGAAAAGGAAAGCCGAAGAAAATAAAATTAAAAAGAACGAAAAATCTAAAGACGGAAAGTTTGTGGAATGTTTCAAATGGCTTTTTTGGGTAGATTGGAGCTAATTTACCTTATATCCACGCTGAAATGTCCAAAGTGCATAAAACATATCTGAACCGTTTTCGCCAATAGCTCCAGGTGTCAATGGTTTGGGCGACTACTTTTTTTTTTTTTTTCTGAGCATCCAAGGATAAACCCATTTTGAGAATTGCGTCCACTTCCCAGGCCTTTGTAGGTCCGAGGGTTAATGAGGTTGTCTCTATTGTTTGCAACTAGTGGCGTTCCAGATACGATAAGTATTTCAACATAAAATTGCTACTTACGCTATACCACAGTTTAATGGTTTACACGAGACTGAGTGGAGTTAAATCGGGTCTCCAAAAATTGTTCGGTACACTCTTCATGTTTTCCCTGTAACTAATGTAAGTTACTTAGCTTTATTTGTGTGTCGGAGGCTAAAAATGGTGATTTTATAACCATTTTAGTATAAGATATAGTATACAGATTTTGTCCAAGGCTTCTACGATTTCAGTCTAAAAAGTTTAAGAGGTTTTGGATTGGGTTCAACTGATAGCTTAGAATTGCTTGGAATCTTAACTGACAGCTGCGAAATGAAGCCTTTTTAACTGATAGCTGAGACCTGAGAACTGCAAAATCTGCTGATAGCGTATAAAAACAAGCTAAACTTCTAACTGATAGCTAAAGAAATTGCCCAAATTCAACTTACAATAAAAATTCCATAGTTATTCAATTTTGATAGTGCGACTGACTGACACCTATGTCATGAGTTTACGTAACCAGACAAGGTTTTGTTAAATTAAACTTTGTTTCTTTCTTTCAAAAGTACCTTTGGTTTAGATTTTCCCCCGCGTGGCGACTTACGCGTCACATTATATCTGAAGCAAGACGATTGCAGCATTCAATACCTGGAACATATGCAAGCAGAAGTCAGTCTAAGTTTTCCCCGTCGAGGTGACCTGGAAATGGTTTCGAAATCACCGAACGGAACTCAGTCCAAACTGTTTTATTCCCGGACGTTAGACAGTGTGGCCGGTTTCAAGACCTTTAAAAATTTGACAGTAACCAGTTTACATTACTGGGGAGAAAATCCTGTCGGACAGTGGAATATAACGATACACAACACCAAACCTAGGAGGAACACTGGAAAAGGTAAAACATAAAACAAAATGCCTGGGTAATTAAATTATTCTTTGTAGATGTAATAGATAGTTGATATAATAGTTAACAGCTAAAATTGCCGGTCGACGTCAATAGTACGCTGGACAAAACTGTTCTGGATCGACGTTTTACAACATGAAAGTAAAACAAGCAAAGCGGCGCAAATAATTTTGTGATTGTCTTAGACTTTATTTAATTCCACTCATGGAAAGCCATTTTCATTTACATCACGCTAGGAAGACGTGCGTACAGGGCGTCCAACGTTGGTAACTGAATTAAAAAATGTGCAAAATCACGTGATTTTTGATAAAAATCAAAGGAAATTATGTCATTGCTTACAAAATGAAGAGATCTCGTTCGATCAGCTACTATATGCTTGACCGGGGTTTGAAGATAACAAGGTCATGAAAAAAAGTTAAAATAACTCTGCCCTTGAAGCACAACATATACAGGATTTTGTTTGTTACAATTTAAACGTTTATCCCACTCTAAAAACTAAAATTTTCCTCTTAAGACGTGTGCGGTCTTTACAAATTACCCGGAACACCTTGACCACCGGGAATTTTGCGTTACCGTAGATAATTTTGTTTATATCCAGTTTAGTAACTGCGTTTCTTCTTGTTTGCCACAAGAAAGTTTTTGTTGGATACTATGGACTTATAAGTTGTCCTACTTATGTTTTCCAATCGTTTTGTTTTGTTATGATTGATTCATAATTTTGCTGATATAGTGCTCGCCCGAGAGTGCTAGAAGGTTCGCTCATAGTTTCACTTATAAGATTCACTAACAAATTAACGCTCGCTATCAGCCAGCTGGAAGTTACAAACTCCCCTTGAGCTTAGAGGATTGACGAGCCAATGTCTCGAGAAGTTCAAAGAGTCTTCGCAGTCAATATCTACACACAAGGTTAAACCTTGTCAATATCTACACACAAAGTTAAACCTTAAATCTTTCAAACAGCTATTAGCAATGACTCCGTTAAACTTCGGGAGGGAGAAGGGACCTAACCAAGTTTTACACAAGGAGGCTCTGCCCCAACGTTCAAATCCTTTCCCTTTTGTACAGTCTATAGTGTAGAGTGTATACTGTTTTTTTTTTCTCCAGAAAAGGTTACTCTTTCATACAAATGTAGCTTCCAGCTTGAAACCCCTTTCACAAACCTACGGTAAACCCGTTACATCTCTTTTCGGGGATGAATTAGCGATGAATGTTTAAAATCCCGGCCTCTTTGTCATACCTCCCGCTTGATAAAAAATGCACCTTGAGTCAAGAATAGGGACCCTTCCCCTCTGCCCCGTCCCCCGCAGCTTGAAACAATACAAATATAAAGGGTATTGCAGATTTTAATGTAGACAATCAAAATAGGAATTTTTTTTTTCCTTTGGAAACGGAAATCACAGTATTTTATTCCTATCTTGGCAACTAGCAATGCAGAAATATTCAAAACGATTGTTGACATGTACAATGAAGGTTTATTTCAACTTTTGATTCCGATTGTTTACATATCTCGTTTCTACAAGGTTCATAAAATTATACGTACATCACCACTATCCCTGTTTGACATGGCTTGTGTTTGGCAAGATTGGACAGTAGATCTCTCTCGCAAGAAGTAGATCTACGCAGTCTCTTTTTTTTAAAACATAAAATTAAATCACGGGTTTGGAATTTAAAATTCGAGCACCGCCAGAATTTCAATGTGAACGTAAAAAGAAAAGAACACAATACAGAGACAGGCTGCCTTGGGCTTACCTTGGACTCTACAAGGAGAGAAAGCAAATGGAAAACCATCAAATTCCCTAGCCAAGAAAAAAGCTATGAGCCTAATATTCACGTCTATTTTCCTGACTTTGGCTCTCATCAATTCTTTGACCTTGCTGCCGCGCTGTTGTGACCCATACATGACCACAGTCATAAAAGACCTCTCTCAGCTTTCATCTATGTGTAAGCAAAAGCGTATAGGCAAAATACTACATATTTACAAAAGCGAAGCTTATTAACCGCCAAAATGGCCGCTCTCAACTCTGGAGGTCTTCGAGAAATTCGTACCCAAGCTCTCCACGATGTAGGCCAAACGTTTACATCTGAGTGAGTGACACATTTGCATACTCTGTCCCATAATAATGGTCGTTTCTACGCTTCGCGTATCCACGACCAAAAAGGTCACATTTGAAGTGTTGTTTTGCGCAGAACACAATTACGTGTTTGTGTATTTTTTGAAAAGAATTTGACAAAAAAGCACGAGAAAGACTTAACAACTTATTTGGCCACTGAAATGCGATTCTTTCTTCAGACTTTCATCTTCTTTAAAAAAGTCTTTAAACTGTTCTTGCCACTAGATTAGTCTTCCACCTGTTTTGGAGATGGCAGCATATAGCTCGCGCCTCAGACAAGCCACAATTGCACAAAATAATGCTGCTGTGTTAAGGCGTTGTCAGCCAAAGACTTCAGACACTGCTATTTGTGCTTCTCGAAATGTTTTCGAATCTCTTTCTGGGCTCATATACCAGGAGCTTGCCATTCTCTCACATATTCTTAAATAGGAGCTTGAAATAACTTGGTTTGGTTTGCTCTATGGTCCTTCTTTGAGGGATCTGATTGTCTAAATCGCTGATGAGGTGCTGTTTAGATGGATTATTTCACCTTCCTCGTGCCATCTCGTCGAATTCATGACAAACAAGTACCCTAACTCGTAACAATGTTCTTCGCGCGCGAAAAAAAAAAAAAAAAAGAAAAAAAAAAAAACAGACTGGTCTAACGCTACGTTGCATGTCGATGAAAACTATGACTATTTTTTCCCAAAATCGCGTCATTTTCAGTAGTTTTCAATTTGGCTATGCTGTAAACTTGCCTACTCTGTGTGAAAAAAAAAAAAAAAAAACTATCCATGTTTGGAATTTAGAGGACAATTCCAAAATTATTTGCATCACTTTACAGTGGCGGATCTAGGGGAGCCCCCCCCCCCTCCCCCCCATTGTTCGCGTAAAACAAAAAGAAATCACAGAAGGAAGAGAAGCCGGCAAGGCAAGGAAAACAAAACCACCCCTCTCCCCCCTCTTAGCTCGAGGTCTGGATCCGCCATTGCTTTATGCTTGTTTTATTTTTCTTGTCGTAAAACGTCGATCCAGCACAGTTTTGTCGAGCGTACTAGTTAGGTAATGAAATTAAGTGAAGTTGTAAAGTACGGAAAGCGAATAAACTTGAATTAATAAAATACTGAATCTAATCCTGGCTAGAAGGACAGAGATATATTAGGGAAAATGTGGCGTGGAAAGAAAAGCAATACTTAAGTCATAACCATAAAACCAAAATATTGCTTTAAACTGACACGAACTTATTCAGTGCTTGCCCATGAAAGCAACCCTGCAGACTATATAAAGCTTAATTTTTGTTTTGTTATCTAAAAGTATAAAATCATCAATAAAAGCAGAACTTTTTTTCTGTACAATAAACAATACAGCGGCTAAGCCGAGCCATTTGCACTTCAAATGTCGTTGTAACTATAATTTTGCTTCCAATCAACAGCTCACCCGTTGACTCTTGTTTCCCTAAACAGGTCGACTACGAGGTTTGAAGTTAATCTTTTACGGAACTAAAGACGACCCTCTTGCATATAACAAGCATGTCGACAGAGGGACAAAGAGTATAGAGACAGTCGATATCTACCGTCGCGAAAAAGGTCCGTAATGTAAAAAGAATGAAACTCTTTCTGATATACGTAGTTAATGAATGGAATTGAAATTTTCTGAGCATTGGCACTCAAACAATGACTAGGAATGACGAGGAAGAGAGCCTCCTCAAAAGGCAACGAATCGATCGAGAAAAGACAGTATTTCCAGCATTGAAAGGGAAAGCACGAGAAAAGATTAGAATAGGGGGAGATGGAGTTCCAGGCTTCGCGTCAAAGTTTACTGTTTTATGACTTTCCTTGTTTGCGAACGGATTTTTCTTTTTTTCTTTTAGTAATCCCCATTCACGGAAGATACTCACAGTGGAGCTATTGGAGCTTATGTAGCCAGCAATGTGGTGAAGGAACTCAGCAACGTTCTCGTTATTGCACAAATCCTCGACCGAAAAACGGCGGAAGAGACTGCACCAGCCTAGGACCCGAAACAGAAACAAGAGTTTGTTACAACCGCAGACGGTGCCCAGGTAAACTGCACGCTTGTAACTTGAAATTCATTAAAGCTGGAAATAGATTGATATGATATTGCATTGGTCGAGGATCTTGATGAGCACGAAAGGGAGGAAAGGAAGTAAGTTTCAAACTGAAAGACAAAGTAGGGAAAAGATGAGGATAGCGAGAAAACAAAGGGGGTCTAGGAAGAGTTTTCCAACCACCCCGTTTAAGCCTTTGTTTGATCATCTCAGTTCTTAGCAAGCTATGGTACACATAAAGCTTTTTCGGTTTCTGTAGTCAGAGATTGAGTCTGAGAGGGTTACTAGCCCTCTGTAGACTTGTCATAGCCCTTGTTTTCCAGTTTGTTCAGGGTTCCTCCCAGACCTTCACAGCTTCTGTCGTGGTCCCAGTACCAATAGCCTCTTCCAGATGTTCAGTTAGTTGGGGCGCGGCACGAAAAATAGGGGAGAAGCGCGGCGAGAGAGAGTCGCTCGCCGTTTTTTTTTTTTTTTTTTCGCTGCGCTGCAACTAACTGGAACGCCTGGAAGAGGTTACAGTACCAAAGACTACTGGTACTTCACTCCACTGTTGCCCACCTTCAATGAACAAGGGCGTTAGGAGTTTGTCTTTGGGAGCCAGCCCTTTGTTTGCGAAAAGATTTTCCTATTTACAAAAATCATCAATCACGGAGGATACTCACAGACTGTTAAAAATGTTAGGATGAGTCAATTTGTCCATGGTACGTTACAACCTTCCCGTGCGATTCAATCCGCGCAAAGTTATTGGATTCATTACAGGAGCCATAATCGGGGACGGAGACCGTAAGCGCGCGCTATTTCTAGTATTGGGGCTGTCCCCATGATATGGGACAATTTTTCTATTATTAGAACAAATTGCGTCATCATGTGCGGTACACGCGCGTAAACGCTGCGAGGATTTTTGCGGATGTAGTGCGGGGAAATGGCGTCCAAAATGCCCGAAATAATTTGATACTTTTGGCCCACAACTCAATACGTTCATGTCTGTTGGAATTTTCACTTAAGTATTTTCGTCGTAAGCTGCTCCAGCTTGAGTGAAGTAAGATAGTGTCGAATTTAGTTATATCCCGCTTTATATCACTGACCAAGTTATGTTCCGCTACTTCTTTTACAAGAGCTCCACATTACTCCACTCTACTGAAGTTTCACACATGCTGAACATTAACAACTTTTCCATAACACAACAAAAAACCTGTTGGATATAGTTGGATATAGCAGCGTTTCTGGACTTCAAAGTGTCCCTCCTATTGCCACGCGCTTGCGAGGATTTCGACAGCCGATCGCGACCGAAAAGTAAAAAAATAATTGCAAGTTTGAGTTTCGCCTGAATTGTAAGCAACGCTTAATGTTTTATCAAGGCCCAATAAGTGACAATAAGTTTATGTCTGTAGACGCTGCTCAGTTTTGGTTGTGTAAAAATCCAACAAATTGTCTGTTGTCGATGAATAAGAGCGCCCGCCGATGTGTGTTTTGTACAGTCAGTAAAACATGACAAATTGAACTCCCGCACTTTCGTGTGGCAACTTACATCGAGCGAAGTTTTTAAATATGTTTAAGCTTGATAAATGTTTGAGAACGTATTAAAAGCCTAGCTGAAAATATGTGAATACAGCAGAAATAATCATAAGTAAAATCAGTAAATAAGTTACGATGACGATTTCTGTAATCAATTCGAACAACGATTTCGATTTTGTTGGTTTAGTTATCAAAACTCCTTGTCTATTTTATTTTCGCAGTGTAAAATTTCACTGTGTTAAAGAAACACATATGATGTTAGTAGCCTTTTGGCGTTGGTAAAAATTGTTGCAGCATCTCAGCACAAAAGACAACGAAAGAAATCTTTGTCAAGATTTGTTGACAATTGAAAACATCGACTCGGACTTGAAAGTGCACGCGCTGCACTGTGCAAATGAGCTACTCCAAAACTTTTGCAAACTCGCCAAACAAACAGAAACAATAAGAAACTATCAAAAGCAGGTTCTGGTTAAGATTAAGCATTGTTTGAGAAACTCTCAAATTAGCTCGATACCAGAGTAAAGAGTTTTCTTTCATAATTTTTCTTTACAGAACAAACGCAAACGCTTACGCGTTCAACTAGCGCGAGCAGATATTATTCATTCACAGCGCGAAATTGAAGTCTTGTTTTCAACCCTGAAAAACTCACCTTTTCCATCAGCTCAGAACATAAACCTACATGTAAGAGCCCTGGATCTTATTCATTGCCTTATTCCCTGCCGTCGCTGTGAAAAATCTGCAAGAGAATCTCGCAACTCTCACCATTTCATCACGGAACGTGACAACATCCTTGCGAGAACCCCCGACATGTGCGTGGATCCGCGCGGATATATGTCGTCATGGTGGCGCAATTTGTTCTAAAAATAGAAAAATTGTCCCATATCATAGGTGCGCGCATATCATAAGACTTACGGTCTCCGTCCCCGATTATGGCTCCTGATTTATTATTATTATTATTATTATTATTATTATTATTATTATTATTGTCTCATTGTTTTATTTCCAATTTTTAATTTAACAAATATTTTTATTACTCATCTTACATATTTTATGCATTTCTACGTTCGTGATATTTTCTTTAGCTGTGAAGAAAAGTATTAAATCGTGTCATTAGGGTAAGACAGCTCGGTTTAAAATTGCCGCTCGGACTGCGTGTACAGCCACCGCATGCATGGACTTCCGCCTCCCTTTATTTAAAGCTCCAAAAGACAAATTATGTAAAACGCATGGACAGTGCTTTGGGCTACTTTTTACGTGACACGAGTTCTTATTTGCATGTTCCTCAGAATGAAAAAGCAATTAGCAGACTACAGCGTGTCTAGTATAAAAGGCAAAGTATGAAAAAATAAGATTAGAGTAAGGAGTGACCAGATGTGGCCTAAGGAGAAGGTTTCGAGTATAGCGTCCAGGTTTACTCTTATAGTCTTTCCTTGTTTACAAACCTATTTTTGTATTTTCAGAAATCCAGATCAACGGAAGATACTCGCAGTGGAGCTACTGGAGCTCATGTAGCCAGCAATGTGGTGGAGGAACTCAACGACGTTCTCGTTACTGCACAAATCCTCGACCGAAAAACGGAGGAAGAAACTGCAGCAGCCTGGGACCCGGAACGGAAACAAGAATTTGTAACATCCATAGGTGCCAAGGTAAACTTTTTAAATTCTTTTTCGTGCGATCATATACTGAAACCGCAGCGTTATACGACTATGCACCTCATCATAAACCCTACTTAACGGGGTAGGAGGCTATTCAGGCCCTCATCAACAAACGCTCGTATTTTAAATTCATGAAAGAAAAGAACGCTAAATCCGTAACTTTTCATCAAAGTTATACAGGAACAAATTGGTATGATATGCCATTGGTCGAGGGTCTTTGATCTGGGGCAAGCGTAGTTTGATAGGAATCTTTTTTTAAAAAATTATAAATTGCTGTTTTTTTTCTTTTCTTTTCTTTTTTCTTTTTTTTTTTTTTGTCATGCCACGGAGAAGTAAAATTGAAACCATTAAAGAAAAGAAGTCAAGAATTTGATTTAAAATGTTCCGTAGTCCAGTTTTCCGTCACAAATGTACTTCCACACAAACTTTGACACAAATTTATACAGCTCAGTATGGTAACGAGAGTCATATTTGTACTCTGGTGAGCGCCCAGAAATCAATAAAAATATCAAGAATTTACAGACTAAAAAATCGTAAAATCCAAGTTATCCAAGTTATCTAAGACGGTAGCTGTTTGAAAATAATGAAGTAATAATTCTAGGTTATAGAGTTTTTGGACCAGTTTTGGTCACAGTTGATGTTCGAAAGCTTAAGGTGTTGAATCAGTTTCTATTTAAAATGAAGTGGTTCTTTTTAGGTCAGCATTTTGCTGATAACACATTCTCATTTCCTTCAGCCTGCAGTGACATGAATAGTGGCAGCAATTGTCAATTCTACTTTAACAACGGTCACTGCTCCAATCCTTCTGTCAAGAAAATGTGCAGGAAGACTTGTGGCGTTTGTCAAGGTTTGTCTTTTCAATATCTTTTAAGTTAATATCAGCACTTTAGAAATATCTTAAAGCATTAGAAAAGCCAGTGCAAATTCGTCAATATAGATGTTTACACAATGATCAAGAGGGCGTCCTTTCAGGGTCTCATCTAAAACTACTTGACAGCAACTGCAAATGAAAAAAAACACTCCGTTGCTGACTGTTTCCTCGTGCTATTTGACTCTCTAGTTTTATTACTTTCTCGAACGCGAAGCGACTGACACTAAGTTTGCATTTAAACCGAACGACGGTTAAACTCCACTCAAATTGAATAATAATTAATAGCGTAAATAAACCCAGCGGTTCACACATTCTGCACGCATCATAGCTTAATTATTCCGAGTGGTTGACACATTCTAGACGCAACTAGTATTACAACACTGACATAACTACCACGCCATGCTTTTGTCACTGCTGAATAATTTCTTGTCAAAAAATATCTTTTCTCTACTTATTATTTTTATTGCACAAATTTAACTGTTTAAGTGATTATATGGTTTCCCGCCTACCGCCACCCCCTATTTAAACCTCGAAAGGACGAATCCTATAAAAGGCGTGGGCAATGCCTTAGGCTACTTGTTTACATAAATAGAAAGTTGTTATTTGCATGCTTTTTAGAAAGAAAATACAATTGGCAGATTACAATATTTTTAGCATTGAAAGGCAAAGTACGAAAAAGGATCAGGGTGAGGAGTGAATGAAGGGGAGCAAGGAGAGAGAGTTAAGAGTATCGAGTCCAAGTTTATTGGTCGTAGACTTTCCTTGTTTACACACGGATTTTTTTTATTTTCAGAAATCCCCATTCACGGAAGATACTCTCAGTGGAGTGACTGGGGCTCATGTAGCCAGCGATGCGGTAGAGGAACTCAACAACGTTCTCGTTCCTGCACAAATCCCCGACCGGAAAACGGAGGAAGAGGCTGCAGCATCCTGGGACCCGAAACAGAAACAAGAATTTGTAACGTCCGTAGGTGTCAAGGTAAACTTATTAAATTCTTTTTCGCTCGTACAAGCCACAGTGCACACACTGAAACGTGGTCTATAAAAAATGAAGAGCCTCGTTAAGTTTAAAAGTTGTAAAATGTCAAGTTCTTAGACGGTCTTACATCTGATGAAACTAAAACTTGAGAAGGACTAGTAATTTTTTGTTTTGAAAAATGATCACGTCACATGAAAACCGCCAATAGTTTCTTTTGTTTTAATCACATGTGTGTAATCAACCAAAGAATAGGCCATTTTGCTGATGCAAATATTTCCTAGTTCCATTCCCTTGTGGGGGCAAGAAGTGATCACTCGGCCAAAAATGGTATCGTTAATTCATTAAATACATCAAATTTTGCCCCCACAACGGACTGGAGCTAGCATAAGCAAAATGGTGTATTGATTTTGAAGAATTTGTAACGTTTTATATAATTCATAAAATCCAATATGGCGTTCTGTTTGGAAACGGCAATGGCGTCATTGTTTCATGTTGTGTGGATTTTGGACCAGTTTTAGTTCAGGGGTTGGAATCCCGTTGATTGTTTTCTTAGGCTTTAATTTCACAGCTGTTAAAGCTGTGTATATAATTGCGATAATCAATCATGTCTTCAGTATTGGTTTACAGATGATGTTTGATAAATCAGTTCTATTTAAAAGTCACAATATCGCTTATAATACTTTCTCATTTACTTCAGCTTGCAGTGACATGAATAGTGGCAGTAATTGTCGATTCTACTTGAGCAACGGTCACTGCTCCAATCCTTCTGTCAAGAAAATGTGCAGGAAGACTTGTGGCGTTTGTCAAGGTAATTGTGTAACTGAAGATTGCTCGGCTTCCGTTGTTATACTTACATGCATGCAATTAACCAAATAATTACCTTGCAAGCAGCTCTCGTTGGTGATTTTGTGACATTTAAACAAAAATTCAAAAAATCTAAGATGGCGTCTTTTTGAAAATAATGACGTCGTTTCAACAACATATCTCGTCATCGTTTATGTTGTGAGCTTTCTGGACCAGTTTTGGTCACAGCTGATGTTTTACTCCTGAAAAGGCGTTGAAGCAGTTTTTACTTACTACAAAGTGGTCCTTTTTAAGTCAACATGTCGCTGATAACACTTTCTCGTTCACTTCAGCTTGCAGTGACGTGAATAGTGGCAGCAATTGCCAATTCTACTTTAACAACGGTCACTGCTCCCATCCTTCTGTCAAGAAAATGTGTAGGAAGACTTGTGGTGTTTGTCAAGGTAATTGTTTAACTGAAGCTCCCTTTGTTTGTTCCGTGTTATAATTGCTGGCACTCAGTCGACTATTTAATTAGTCAGTCAGTCAGTGAGTCAATAAATCAATTCATCAATTCAATCAATCATTCATTTACTAAATCGTAGTTTTAATTATTGCCAAAGATACTAATTTCCAAACATTAAAGGTAACGTTGCTTCAATTTATGAGATCTGCTTACTTTTAGAAACAGACTTCTTCAAATTAGCAACAGGCTCCTGCTGTTTATCATTAACACACAGTTCAACAATCATCTCAGAATTCCTCTTATCATGACGACCTTAGTAGACTTTAGGCGGCTGAAAAGAGTTTTCCAGTATTTTTCACACTTGTAGTTTTATGGATCTATTTTACCATTCTTGTTCAGTTAAGACGATAAGAGTTCTTATCATATGACCCGTACGGCCCCGCGCGCAATTTCCCCTGAAAACCATAATAAAAAAGTTCTCGTATGAGGGCCGTACGCGTCGAAGTGATAGGGCCGGAAAAACCCGTACGGCCCTACTAGAAATGCGTACGGCCCTACTAGAAACGCGAACAGCAAAATCGATGGGAGTTAATGACAAAAACAATTTTTTTTGCTGCAAAAGTTTGTTCTCTTCAAGATGAGTGATGAAAGTTAACATTCTGAGAGTGAATTCTACTATCCAGGCGAACTGTCCGATGCAGAACTATTCCGAAAGCTTTGAAAGAAAGTTAACACTCCTCACAAACAACTTTCTCAGAAGCCAACAACAAGCAAACCTGTAGGCGTTCAAGAAAACAACTTTTCTGGATGAACTGTCCGATAATTAACCTTTGGAATAAGCAAACAGTCTTGAGGCGAAACTTCTTTCAGTGGAAAGCATCAAAGAATTCATCGTGGGTCAAAAGCAAGAAAACCAGCAACGCGAACAAAACAAAGTACGTATAAGCTTAAATCAGTTAAATTTTTTCCTCGAGTTTCCAGAGTTTCTGGGAGAAGTTGGTTAAACCAGAGAAATGACAAACATACCTTGTGTACAGGAGGATAAATTGCTCTGCAGTTTCTACATCAGTGTTGTTTGAAGAGACAAAACTGAGTACGAACACAAGTTCATTACCGTACAGTTCATCCAGAAAATAAAACTCGCTTGTGTTTTTTGTTCGACGAAAAGCTTGAAACGACCCCGACATTTTCTTGAGTCCTCAGATGAAGAAGATTTGTGAACAATTTCAGTGAAGCGTGAAGCGAACTTTTGTCCCTCGCTAAGTGTTGATAGTTTTGACATATTGTTGACAGCTTTATATCAACTTTCTGTTGGCTTTTTAGCATGAATTGTAATTGTGGACTTTACATGAGGAAATGAGTCGTGTTTTTCGATGAATTGTGAGTTTGTTGTTCGACGCGAAGAAATAAGTGACAAGTTTTTTATTGTAGTCGTTCCGCGCGCGGCCGTCTGATGTTATGTAATCGCGTCCTATTTAGGTTCTGTCAAACAGAATTTTCAAAATTTTCAACACAAATGGTCATATGATAAAATGCTTATTGACTGAGTAAGGTCGGGCCGGACGGAAAAATATTTGGCTCTCGGTCAGAACGTACGGACCTTGCCGCGCTCGGTCCGTACGTCCTGACCTCGAGCCAAATATTTTCCCGTCCGGCCCTCCCACTCAGTCAATAAGTACATATTATTTATATCATGCCCATTCATTAAGAAGTCATGATCGTTTTCTCGATATTATTAATTACAGTGGCAATGGTACAATCTGTAAGAAACACACGGCCCTTAGTTTTTGCTTTAAGAGCTTATAATTTAAAAAAAGATGAGTCCGGTAACCTCCGCATTTTTTTATCATCGCATTGTAATCAGCGAGACACGCCTCAACTTTTTGCAAAGCCAAAAGAGAAAATTTTTAGGAGTGAGAACTCAGAGCCACCTTATATTTTCGAAAACTTAAGGGGCCCTGAAAACCCTCCTACCTTTTTCACACAAAGCGAAAAATTGCGCGAGGAGTCTGTTTCAAAACAAAAGAATCACTGTGCCACCTCAAAGTCTAATCAAATTAAACTGCGGTTTAACTTACCGACGTGGAGTCTGCAGAAATATTGGAAAAGATTCCACACGTCAAGCAGTTTAGAAAATCTCTGATAAAAATTCCTCATTTAAGAATCGCTATTAATGTAAGACATTAAAATCCCGCAGAACACACAAAAGTTTATATTAAAGTCCCTTCCTAGTACGTCGGTGAAATTTGAAAACGTCGTTCCACTCTGAAAACATAAAAATGTTACCGCCCACACACTAGGCTGCGGAAATTTTGGATTTGTGTCTGAGGAAAATCACGATTATCGTGACGTCATCGTTGTTAAAAACATTCTTTTTCAAAATGTTTTCCGTCCACAATAAAGCGCAAATTCCTCTAGTTAGAAGAGCGATTTCGAAAAGCTACGGTTTTCATGACGGATTAGTGTGGACGGTAGGCCTAACCCTAAAATAAATCTACGTTTTGAAATTCTCAGGCGTAGTGTGGACGTGGCTTAAGTTGAAGTTTCTGGGCGTGCCGCTAGATTAGCGTCTACCTTGTTTGCTTGTTTCTGACCGTGGGAACAAGATTCACTGATTCGTCAGTTTTAATCGCAAACACTGAAAAACAGAAGTGCCTAGTTACCATTTGTAAGTAATATATCAAACACGAAAGACTGCGTTTGACCACATTTCCAAACACCGAGAACAGAGTTGAAAATACGACGCGCAGCGGAGAATTTTGGACGAACCACGAGGTGTTTGGAAATTTGATCAAACACTGTCTCGAGTGCGTGATATATCTTCTCAATAGAACCTAAAAGTAAGAAGAAAACTGAGAAATAAAATCGTTAACTCTATGCTAATTAAGATCAAATATTCAAACACCGGCAGGGTCATGATTTTCTTTCTTTAAACTTCATGAATTATTAATGAGTTTGAGAATAACAAATAGAAAAGAAAAACAAAAGCGTTCTCATTCTCAACTGGTCGTCCGTATTTTCTTTGGTTTTGGCAAAGAAAAACACTTCAAATGAGTATCGATTCCAAAGAAACGGTCCACGAGAAGACATTATTAAACGTAATCAGCACTACTTGATAGAGACTTATCTTGCATCTACAAAGTGCAAAACCTTGTTCGAGCGTAAACTGCTTTTACATACTTCTTTTCCGTGAGATACACGTAATGCAAACATTATCTGAGCTCAGATCATAGCGGAGCTCCGGCGGCCCGAAGGGCCGCCAAGCGGAGCCCCATACTCATATAGGAAAGAAAAGGAAACCCATGAGTTGATTTTCTCATGATTATCATGGCTAGCGGTATTGCTCGTGGGCGCGTACGCACGACGGCGACGGCGACGGCGACAGAGTCGCGCAACATGGCGGCCTTACTCCAAATAATAGGTTGACAGAGATATGCACCCTTGCTTTACCGTGAACTTCTTTGATATTGGACATCCATGTTATGATCAATTGACATCTGTCAAAACAAGGTATCCGCTGACCAGTATCATGTGACCATATCGCGGGCTCAAGTTTACAGCTCATCGAGGTCACGCGTTTTTTGGAAGTTGACCGCTGACCAAGTGCTGATTTTCGATTGGATTGTGGGCTCATGTCAGGTTAACTTGTTGAAAACAGGGCAGGATTGTTCGGAAGGCGGTTAACGCTAACCCAGGATTAAAAGTTGACCGAATTATAACTTTTTCTTCTACACAAATGTTTTTTGCTGCTTTGTTTTGTGTATATGGTGATTATTAAGAGTCCCTGTTCGTAAATATGGAAAATAACTCGGCAAGGGTCGAAAATTCGATTTCGCTCATATTCCTATGGTAGACAGGCTAGGGCATGACAAAACCTACAGGATAGTTTTTTTTTGGCAAAATATCCTTTTATTTCAAAGAAATATGCAAATTACCAAATTCCGTTAAAATCGTCCTTTGACGCACCATTTTATTAAACAAGTTTGAGAGCCTCGCATACAAAACCACATCGTTCTTCCGTCTTTAAAACACTCAAATATTTTTGTGCAATGTTTAAATGTGTACTGGGTTAATTTTAGGGAATGCTTCGTTGTGTTTTTGGGTGCAAAATAATTAAATTTCGAAGACATGTATTTCATTCACTTAAAAGTACTTCGTAAAAATAATTGATTTTCACCATGTGCGAAACCTTCAAATGGATTAAGCTTCTGGTGGTTGAATCGCAGAGCGATGGTCGACAGATTCCTGTAAAAATTTCTTTGGGCAAATGATTGTGTGCGGCGCAAGAGCTTTTCAAAGTACGTTAAAAATGCAGATATTTGACCATCCGTCGTCAAATTTCAATTTACGGGTTAGACATATATTTTAACACGCGCCACATGTCTTGAGCTATATTAAGTTGAAATAGACACAGAGCTGATATGTTCTAACCTTATTTGCTGTAAAAGGCAGGTCCAAAAGCCGATTTGACGTGTTTCTGTCACCATTCGTCGCACACAAAGCAGAAGTTTGCTTTTGTTTACACAACGTCCGATGTACATCGCCAACTGTCAACTTATTTAACGGTCGAATACCGCGAATCTATGACCCTCTTTCGACACATATGATCACCATTGCATCTAAGTCAAAAACGGCTAAGTGATTTGTACAAAGTTTCTTGCTTTGCACTACACCAAAATATTACGTTTGATCATCGTTTGATCTATCGCCGCTTGAATCCTTGCTTGCAGCGGTTCCTTGTTTGTTCGTCACGCAATGCTGTCATCCCATTTTAGGGGGTTATTCACCTTTATTGGATGTTTCAAACTTTATACAGAACTCATTTTGCACTGCTCACTGACTCCCGGTGACTTGAGGAAGCACGCTTTTTCTTCAGCATTTCATGAGTAGGGGTAGGGGTAGGACAATTTCTATCCTAATACGTAAGGCTCCGTAAGGCTTGGAACCACAGCGAGCACACAATCTTGTTGAGTAGGAAGAGATTAAATTAAGCAATGAAAAGAATGAATAGTTAACCATTGCCCGTGTTGTCATCTTTTACTAGACCACCGCTACCTACACGCCCTGCGTGATACCGTAACGCTAAACTCGTACCTAGGTCTTTTCGCGCTGTGCAATTATTTTTGGTTTACATATAATACAGTGGGCTACCCTCGGGGAAATGGGAGGTGGCCGCTTAAGAGGGGTTGGCCGCTTAATAGAGGTTGGTGTACCTTGAATATTTTTTCACTATCGAGTTATAAATTTAGCTAAATTTCTTAGTAAACATGGATTCAATTCAAGACAATCATGATAGACGTCAGTCTAGGAGACCCAGGGGCAGTTAGTGGGGGCAGGGAAAAAGTCTAAACGGGTCTTCGCCAGAATTTTTTTCTCACCGGTTTAGACTTTTCCCCGCTCCCACTAACTGCCCCTGGGTCTCCGAGAATGACGTGTATAATGATTGTCTTGAACTGACTCCATGTTCACTAAGAAATTTGTAACCCCGCGAAAAGACCTAGATACGAGTTTAGCGTTACGGTATCACGCAGGGCGTGTAGGTAGCGGTGGTCTAGTAAAAGATGACAACACGGGAAACGGTTAACTATTCATTCTTTTCATTGCTTAATTTAATCTCTTCCTACTCAACAAGATTGTGCGCTTCCTGTGGTTCTAAGCCTTACGGAGCCTTACGTATTAGGATAGAAATTGTCCTACCCCTACCCCCTAAAATGGGATGACAGCATTGCGTGACGAACAAACAAGGAACGCTGCAAGTAAGGATTCAAGCAGCGATAGATCAAACGATGATCAAACGTAATATTTTGGTGTAGTGCAAAGCAAGCAACTATGTACAAATCACTTGGCCGTTTTTGACTTAGATGCAATGATGATCATATGTGTCGAAAGAGGGTCATAGATTCGCGGTATTCGACCGTTAAAGAAGCTGACAATTGGCGATGTACATCGGACGTTGTGTAAACAAAAGCAAACTTCTGCTTTGTGTGCGACGAATGGTGACAGAAACACGTCAAATCGGCTTTTGGACCTGCCTTTTACAGCAAATAAGGTTAGAACATTTCGAAATTATCAGCTCTGTGTCTATTTCAACTTAATATAGCTCAAGACATGTGGCGCGTGTTAAAATATATGTCTAACCCGTAAATTGAAATTTGACGACGGATGGTCAAATATCTGCATTTTTAACGTACTTTGAAAAGCTCTTGCGCCGCTCACAATCATTTTCCCAAAGAAATTTTTACAGGAATCTGTAGACCATCATTCTGCGATTCAACCACAAGAAGCTTAATCCATTTGAAGGTTTCGCACATGGTGAAAATCAATTATTTTTACGAAGTACTTTTAAGTGAATGAAATACATGTCTTCGAAATTTAATTATTTTGCACCCAAAAACACAACGAAGCATTCCCTAAAATTAACCCAGTACACATTTAAACATTGCACAAAAATATTTGAGTGTTTTAAAGACGGAAGAACGATGTGGTTTTGTATGCGAGGCTCTCAAACTTGTTTAATAAAATGGTGCGTCAAAGGACGATTTTAACGGAATTTGGTAATTTGCATATTTCTTTGAAATAAAAGGATATTTTGCCAAAAAAAACTATCCTGTAGTTTTTGTCATGCCCTAGCCTGTCTACCATAGGAATATGAGCGAAATCGAATTTTCGACCCTTGCCGCGAAATTAAGAATTTGTCTGATTTTTACAGGCAGGCACGCTTAAAACTCAGAACAGAAGGCCAAACAATATACAGAAAACCTCGCTGCAAAGTTGAAAACTCAAATCAAAATTCTACCTTTTCCTGGGTTAGCTTGTGGGGCTCTGAACAACCCGCAACAGGAGCTACGCTTTTAGGCTGGCCTAAATCTATATATTAATTTCCTGTATACCATCATGTGCGAAAACCCCTTCGCCATCCAAATAGTGCATTCGGCACTGAAACAACCGTTCCTGTCCATGAAACCTCTTTGCCGTCGAGCGGGCGTGACTTACTAATGTTTTGGTCCCGGGCTTAACCACAGTAAACACAGCATCGGAAAAGTCGGTATAAGGCCAATACAAGAATACCTGCTCCTGTTTGTAGAAAAACAAAGATGACCGTTCTAAAATTGGGATAGAATCTTAATTTACAGGTCTTGACACACACGATTTACCTTTCAACCGGTAATTTGATTGGTTGTCGTAGTAGCCCCCAGTCTGAATAGTGTGACATATATACATATGAACTGAACGAATTAAGCAAAAGAGAAAAAAAAAATGAAAGTCATAAGTCGATTCAAAGGACTCTGTTTTGAGTTATAATTGAGCGTGCAATTAAAGCTCGGCTGAATGTTTTTGCGGTTGCTCTGGTAACCTTTGGGTCACAAAATGAACATAACGTGTTCACCAACGATTGAGGCAAGTTTGTTTTCATACCATTGCATTGACGGAAAAGGAGTGGTAGTATTGACTCCTCAAAGAGGACTGCTTAAAAAAAGCTGGAAACCGCTGTGAGCCACCTAAAGAACATATACACAAGTACTTCATGTCTGCGTAGAGATGGAATGGCATTCCATCACTCTATATAGCCATTATTAAGAATACCTTATTTTAGTCTGGCATTAATTACTAAACGTCAATGTTTCCTTTGATTCTTTTAGCTTGATACGGCTCCGGACAGCTTGTACCAGTTCTACTTTTACAACGGACCCTGTCCCAATTCTTCAATCCAGAAAATGTGCAAGAAGATCTATGGTTTCCTAGCGCTAGCTAACATCGTTCCCAGGGGTTTTTGCCACTTTTAATTTCAAGAAAAAAGCTCTGGAAACGAAGTTGGCTATTATAAATTTCAGTTAAAACAAAATCTTGATTTTTTTCGATTATTTTTAAAGACTAGAACTTATCAAATAATCGATTGTGTGTACGTCTTTACGTGTCACTGTGTGTTAGGTGAGCCTTCGCATGCGCGTGTCTGTCGACCACTGAGCCCGAGTTTGGTTTACGGGCGTGTTTGGCAATGGCCCAGTTACAACTTTGCTTGATAACTAAATACGATGTTTGGTCGCATAACTAAACTTTGTTTTTCCAGTGACACCGCAATTCACATTGGCCTGTTCAGTTCATAGTTTCCAGACATTACATTTTGTTCATGCTTATAACTGGTAGAATATACAAACGAACAAATACAATAAGAACCAAAAGATCTCCGAGTACGACAGTTGTAATTTCGTAGTTTTCTCAAAGAGCCACTAATCTCATCTACCTCGCCGTGAAGTTCACATGCTGCCTAAACCGACGCCTACGACCCTTAATACTTCGTAATTTCTTGTCCAATGGTCAAAACTAATCGGCATCATATGGGCGTGTTTTACGTCAGGAATTGAGGTGGCTCGATCAAGGTGTTCAGTAACAATACTGTTCAACTTTGAGCGTGCTCTGATTGGATTGTGACTCACCATGGCCGTGGTGAACGTAAAGCTCGGCAGATTTTAGCATGCTTTCGGAGAATCTTAGGAAAGCAAATTTCGTCTTGTCCAGGCTTAGGGCAAACGTCAGCGATTCGACGTTTGCCCTGGCCTAAGACCGCCTAATCTGAGTCGAATTTAATTTCGGCAAACGTCGCACCATTCATCCACCTATTTCAAAATTAATAGGTTCGACGAATTAAGTTCCACTAAGATTCGACGTTTGCCCCAGGCCTTAAATTTGTTTCAGTTAATTTGAAAAGCAGATAGAAATTACGTTAAATATTAATTGATTTCATTGAGGGCCAGGCCACGTTTAAAAAAAAAAAAAATCAGTGACTGTTATTTATTTATTTATTTATTTATTTATTTATTTTTGATTTCCGCCCAATGAAATAAATTTAGTGTCAATTATTGATAGAAAGTAAAATAACTCCCTACACCAGTTCATAGTCAAAAACAAATGGACCGGTTTCTGTGGGATTTTTACACGCGCTAATTATTTAAGAAATAGAAAATATGTACCATGTTTCTATCGAGTTTTATATAATAACCCAAGTTATTCTCGCATTTTGATTGGTTCTCGCCTATGATCTATTAGAGGACAGACGCACGATTGACGTTATCATTTCAAATTTTTTCCCCCTGTGTTTTAAAATGACGGAAAGTTTTGAGAATTTAGATAATATTTTACATGACTGGGCAAAAGATAAGGTACAAGAAAGTCTTGTCCAGGCATTGAACAGGTACCAGAAGCATAGTCTAGCAGGAAGAAAAAAGATAAAGCCGTTTCTATTTTAGAAAATGACTCAGAAAAATACTCGAGCAGTCTCAGTCGGCAGTCGAGCGAGACTAAACCAAGCACAAAATTGGTCTTGGTAAGCCGAGAACCATTGCTTTTTCTCGAATTTAACAAACCCAATGAACAAAATGTTTATGAGATTAATTTATTTAAAACATTGAACTTTTCTCAGTCTCAAAATAATTGTTGACACAGTGATTGTCTGGAATGAAACATTAAAACCACTTCTTAAAATCATTGAAAATAAACACATAATCTTGCTTTCCGATGCAAATGTTCCAGTCCGTTTCAGAGCACAGCAGCGAGCAAAGTATAGCTCACTACAGCTCACGGCCAACTGTATCGGAGCTAAAAGGTGTCTCGACACTATTTCAAACTGATTTGAGAATCACCAACCACAGAGGACACAAATTTCCACCATCACTAACGCTCCTTTCATTCAAAACTCGAATCGAATGGCCTCCAGGTTGACCACAACCCCAAGTTTTCCGAGCGTAGTTTTTCAACTCCTGCAATATTCGAGGCAACATCCAAGCTTTTCGGCTCACAGGGCTGCTCTGATGACAAAAACTGACTTGACTTATTCAGTTATAGATCACAGTTATAGATTCAGTAATAGATCACAGAAGACGTCAAAATGTGGTAAGAACATCAGTGACACACTCGGCTATCGCCTCGTATGCCACTTTTTTGTTCTTACCACAGTTTGACGTCATCTGTGATCTATTACTGAACAGACGCACGGCAACATCGAATCTATTTGTTAAATAGAAACACAAGCGAGTGCAAGTTTGGGAGAACGAGAAATCCGCAGTTTTTTCGAATCCTCCCACACTTTCACAAGTGTTTCTATTAAACAATTAGATTATGAGCTCGAGATTTCTATCGCGTGATAGTTAATAAGGGCGCAGCCCGAGTCAACTATCACGCATAGAAATCGAGAGCAAATAATCTAATTGTTTTAGTACAAATCTACTACTCCTCCAAACCTTTATCTAAATCCTCTTCACAGATACTTCGAAAACGCCAAGAAGCGGCCGTCATTTTGTTAACAAGCGCGCACTGCTACGCTACTCACTATCTATCACAGAGTAGATAGTGAGTAGCGTAGCCAATCAGAGAACGGCATTCGTGATAGAATGCTAGTAGATTTATACTAAAACTCGAAAGAAACACGGAGAACATGTTTCTATCTCTTTTAGAAACACCGCGACGAAAAACAGAAAAATAGCTTGTATATACTTTGATCACCAAATTAGCAAATTGAATGTGGTTTAGCGTTGTCTGTACTCTTATCGACAACGAGTACGCGTCATCACAGTGGCCAAAATGTTGTGGACTCACGGGGCGCAGCTGAGTGAGTCCACAACAAATTTTGACTACTGTGATGACGCGTATCGTTGTCGATAAGAGTACAGACAACGCTAAACCACATCAACCAATAAATCAATATCAACTAATAAAAAAAAAGAAAATGTTTTTGCAAGAGCGCGAGGTGAAAAAGTCATTGCGTGACACATTGACGCGAGCAGCGTTGTCTAGATTCTTATCGACAACGGTAAATTAGCCAATCAGATTGCGAGATTAGTAGCAGTTGTGGTAAATAAATGGCACGTAGTGTACGCAGGAGCGATTACATTTAACTACCATTTCTAAAATTCTGGCTAGAAAATTGGAACATAAACAAACAAACGGATGCTTAAAAGTAACTAGAAGTAACTGAACGTACAACCTGTGTGGAGTGAGGAGAAGTGTAGACAATGGAAAAGGATGAAAAAAATAATGCACAGAGGAGTGGCGGACTGAGCAAAATCCTTTCTATCAAAACTCCTAATTTTGACAAAGAACCCTCTCTAAACACCTGCCCTACTATGGCTTAATAGAGGCCACACAATAATCATCAAAGTGAATTGTGTTGAATTGATATTCAAAGAATTCCTCCCTTCTACTAGTGGGATAATTATGTAAGAAATAAGTAAAGAGAATTTATTTGTTAACAGTAACACAGTGATGAAAGTGAAGAATGATCATCGCAGTAAATTTTCCAATTTAAGCAATTGGAAAGAAGAAGCCTGAGAAAATCAGGGCTTCAACGGGATTCGAACCCGTGACCTCCGCGATACCGGTGCAATGCTCTACCAACTGAGCTATGAAGCCACACATTGGGAGCGAGGTCAATTAATTGAGTTCATAGCTTCCCGTGAGGAGTGATATGATGTGAAGTATACATGAAATAATTCATATTTGAACTGCAGTTGTAGATGAAAGTGAAGAATGATCATCGCAGTAAATATTCCAATTTAAGCAACTGGAAAGAAGAAGCCTGAAAAAATCAGGGCTTCAACGGGATTCGAACACGGAAAATTTACTGCGATGATCATTCTTCACTTTCATCTACAACTGCAGTTCAAATATGAACTATTTCATATATCCTTCACATCATTTCACTCCTCACGGGAAGCTATGAACTCAATTAATTGACCTCGCTCCCAATGTGTGGCTTCATAGCTCAGTTGGTAGAGCATCGCACCGGTATCGCGGAGGTCACGGGTTCGAATCCCGTTGAAGCCCTGATTTTCTCAGGCTTCTTCTTTCCAATTGCTTAAATTAGAAAATTTACTGCGATGATCATTCTTCACTTTAATCTACAACCGCAGTTTAAATATGAATTATTTCATATATACTTCACAGTAACACAGTGATGTTTTGCAGCTGCGATTTCAGTATTAGTATTATTATTTTTTTTTTTTGGCTTGTGGCCTTCAGATCATTGGAAACAGTGCCGTATTTTGTTTTCCCAGCTCAGAAAACACCTTAGAGAGATTTCTTGAATGTTTTCACATAACAACAGTGTTGAATGCAATGTAACTTACACGCCAAAAAATAAATAAAATTTTATCAAAATACAGAACTATGATTCAACATGAATAATTAGCTCTCATGGATTCATTTGGATCTTATAAGGTAACTAAATGGTCCGATATAAAGACAGACACCTTTTTCTTTTCAGGTGGCTTATCAGCCCTTTTAGGGATAACGGGCACTTCACTCCAAGACAACGGAAGTTCAACCAAACACTGTCATCTTTGCGATCTGTGGTAGAACGATCAATTCACCTCTTAAAAGGGCGCTGGCGAAAGTTGGGATTGCTAAATCATATAGATGTAGAACTGATGGTTCATTTAATTTTAGCCTCATGTGTTTTGCACAATTACTGCCTTCTTAAGGATGATTTTGATGCGGGCTATTTTCTTGATAATACTGACGACGACGACGACGACGACGACGATGATGATGATGATGATGATGATGATGATGATGATGATGATGGTACTCATGGAAGTGATGCCAATAATGATTCTACACCAGGGGGTCGAGATGGCCTACGAGTAGCAGAAGCTAAAAGAGTTCAATTAATGAATATTGTTGTTTATGGAAGGATTGCTATTGGGAGTGTAAGAACGGTTTTAATCCCAGCTATTGATGGCAATTTGGTTCTGAATAAATGAGATTAAAAGATGAAAAAGTTTTGTTTTTCCTTATAAAATGCACTGCCTCATTGTTTTCTAGTGCATCCATGTACATGCAATCTGCGATTCTTGTGTCTTGTAGGGGGCAAATTCAAGGAGAAGAGTATGCCCCCCTCCCCCATTGACTAACACTGAATGATGACCCACCTTGCTTTAAGGTGGCTGAACACAGTTTTTTGCGCATGCTCCTCAGTCTTCATTTCTGGTGCCAGGCAGCATGGGTACAAAGATTGCTAAAAAAAAAAGAAAATGGCACTGATAAAGTATTGACATATTTGTTCCTGACCTGTTCCACATGTTATTCCTTCTCAAAATAACACGCTGTTGTTCAGCTACCTTAAGTCATGGATCTGACCCTGTGCAGTCTACATTGTTTAGGTAATCTCACGTTTCAACATTTTTCAGACAAAAAAGCTTTTATTTATCAAATTTAAAGTTGTGAAATTGTCAACAAAGCAAACCAAGCATGACAAAAAAAGATATTTGTAGCGTATTGATTACCATAGCAACATCGTTATGCTATTATGCCGATCACTCGTTACTGTAACATTGTGAAACTACTGCATGATGTAAAAGTACTGGTTCTGCGTGAAAGTAGAATTGTACGGAATAAAGGGAATGATAATGATGAATAAAGTAGATTAGATATGTGACACGAGAGAGAGTATTTCTCTGTCTCGGTAAAGGCAATATGTCCTAAATGACTACACAACAATGTTGTTGAAAATGTGTTTCATCACCCACAAAGAACAACATTTTTTTAAAGATTTTTCTATAGCTGGCTTGAGCACTTTTAGAACAATTTGGACTACAACCAACATCCATAAAACTCAACATGGGTATGCTGCTTGTTGAAACGAAACATTCTAAGCATGATGATTATTCAATTGATGATTCAGTTCAACAGATTCAAACAATTCTATCCAAGGGTTTACTTCTAGCTTACAAAGGTAATTATTGTGAAAACGGGAGCTGATTCAAACAATCAATGTATCTGTCACGATTTGACATAGACTCACCTTTTTCCCCATATATTAAAAGAACCTGTTGAAAAAGCCCTTCATCTCTTCATTTATCTCCCTAGCCAGCTTCAGTTTTTCTTCCTCAACTTTTTTTCTATTTTCAGCATAGTCTTTTAAAAAGTTGAGCATGTCTGCTGCTGATGAGCGGCTTCCTGGCCGTTTGCGGCATCTTACTCTCTTCTTTCGATCATGTGGCACTTTCTCTGGTTCATCTGTGTCATCTTCATCTTCATCTTTATCCAGCTGCAGATCATCACAATCTTTGCTAGAGGAAAGTAACCCCAATTTCTGGGCTGAGCTCTCTACTGTATAGGTTGGGTTGACAGTGACATCTTTTTCGAAGCACTCAGACATAACCTCAAAGAATGTCCTAGCTTTCCGCTCATTTCCTGGCTTGTTGTTATGGTTTTCCACCACCTTATGATGCGAGACAAGCTTTCCCCATTTTCTGAGGTACTGATCCCCTGTCACCTTTCCCTTTGACTCTTTGTTGAATTCAAATGCAAAATGTCCTTTTTTGACTTTTTTACTTCAGTTATTAAATCCTTAAACTGTTTCCACAGTGCAATGAACAGTTTCACATGTGCCTCTTCCTGTCTCAGTAAGCTTTATTAGTAGAATTCTACTAGTATACTAATGCAAATGCTGTAATCTGGTTGGCTGAGCCATTGAACACTATCAGCCATTAGTGTGCAGTGGCTGGAGGTCGTCTAGGAAAAGGCGACGTTTTTTTTCGTTTTTCCAAAGGTTTGGAGGAAAATTTTGACGCAAATGGATAATTAAATTCCTGAGAAGTCTAAACGAAGGACTTTTACGGTTTCTTGACTTTTAAAAAAGTTGAAATTATTAAAAAAACTGACGCGCGTGGGTACACAACTTCAATTTTAAATGAAAATTCAATCCGAGCGATCTTTTTCAGGCGCAAAGTTTAACAATATCTCAAGAAATAATTGGAAATCGTTATTTGAACTAAATTTTAGTAACAATTCTACTAAAACAACTAGATTATTCGCTCTCGATTTCTATGAGGTGATAGTCAATTTGGCCTTCGGCCTCATCAACTATCACCTCATAGAAATCGAGAGCGAATAATCTAATTGTTAAGTATGAACTAGTTCCATCATGTTGCACAACACTAGAACTTGATTCACTACTGTCACTGATGATGGAGCTTGGGGTATCTGTCCTGCTAAAACACACAGTTGAACAAGTTTCAGTTGGTGGATGTCGTAGTATCGCTTAGAAACCTGTCTTAGCTTCCTCTCTGTGGTCGCTTGTTAGTCCCAGGCCCCCGATATATATATATATATATATATATATATATATATATATATATATATATATATATATATATATATATATGCAGTATTCATAATGTAACTTGTGACTTCTTCCTACATCGTACTCGTGTGATTTAAGCGTGTGTTTTTCCTTCGCCGTACGCCTCCTAGTTTACTCGAGAACTACAACATGGTGTCAGGAGTGGTTGTCAATTTCTGAACTGCTCACCGCTACCGTATCTTCAGCGAACCAGGTCAATAGTTAATCCTGTTTCACGCTCGTCGGAACCAAGATGGCGGAACTCGCGGGGTTACCGATTCCGACTACGGATTGGCATTCGCCGGACGCTCCTCAAGCGCTCAAGAAGTTTAAAGCTCGATGGAAACTTTACTTCTCTGGCCCGCTGAAAGAAAAATCGGTGGAAGAACAAATAAACTACCTTCTCATCTGGTCGGGCGACGATGGCATCGAATTAGTTTCCACCTGGGCTTTATCTGCCGCGGAGAAGAAGAAACTCGATACCTACTGGACTAACTTTGAAAACTACTTGTCTCCGAAGAACAACTTTCGGATCTCAAGGACCCTAAAGCAATAACCTGGTGAGACAGTGGACTCATTTGTGAAGAAATTCAAATTCTGGTCGAAGAATCTCGGTTTACGAGCCCTGGTGAGCATATCATCGATGCTGTCATCTTTGGTTCTAATTCCAAGCGTACGCAAACCAAACTCCTAGACAAGGACATCACTCTCACGCTTGATACTGCGCTGAATATCGCCCGGACTGAAGAGGTCACCAGTAACCAAATTAAAGAAATTTCACCTGGTACTTCAACTCACATTGACGCGCTAAATCGTGATCCTTCCATCTGGCCCCGCTGCCCCACGATTCGTTTATATGGATGTTGCGGCACCGAGTACGATATTTCTGAACGACATTTTTGTCCTGCTTATGGTTCAAAATGCGGTGCATGCGAAAAAGAGAATCACTGGAGAAAAGTGTCTCGTTAATCAAAGCCTGACAAAAAGGGGAAGACTAAGGGTGATCATAAACAGCATTCTAAACCTCCAAAAGAGAAACCTGATAGAAAGAAGCATTTCCATAGCCTTGAGGCTCGTGATCAAAGTGAAGACAGCCCCCAAACATCAGTTCCAGATCAGCTATTCTTCCATACCTTGTCAGTTAATCGGGTCACCAAGAATGACACTCAAGCCTTCCTAAAGGTGGAAGTGGTCTCAGATCATTGTAAGAAACCGCTCTTGTGTAAGGTTGACACTGGCGCTAAGGGAAACGTTATCCCTCTGAATACGTACAATTCGATCTTCCCAAATGCATCCTGTAACCCTGGTGGCATTCCCACTAGCTTCACACCATCTAGCACCATCATCACTGCGTTTGGTGGACATGCTGTTGGTTATCATGGCACTTGTGTACTCAAACTGGAATATGGTGGCTCCTGTAGATCATACCCATTTCATGTTGTTGATGCTGATGGTCCAACCATACTAGGCCTACCAACATGTACAGATTTGAACATGGTAGCCAAGAATTTCAGCATCACAAACCAAGAAGGGGCTTCCAAACCAAGCACTCCCACCTTGACCTATCTGCGACCCAGATCCAGTTGCTGAAGAGCAGGTGCTCAAACAGTTCAAAGATTGCTTTGAAGGTGTTGATTGCTTTCAGGGCGAATATCACATAACAGTTGATCCTGCCGTTCCCCGAGTTGTGCACCCTCTACGAAGAGTTCCAGAGGCCCTCAGGGAGCCCCTGAAGAAGGACTTGACTCATTGCTTGAGCAAGAAATCTTAGCAAAGGTTACTGAGCCTACTGACTGGGTCAACTCCCTTGTATGCGTCGCTAAGAGCACTGGTGTATGACACATTTAATTTCATACACCACTAGATTTTTGCAATTATTGTACATGTTAGTAACAATTTTTTATTTCATTAGAAACTGGGTAGACGTTGCTCCAGCTTTGAATTTATAACGAAACCATGTCACCCAGAGAGAAGCAGCTAACAATGGAGATCCTGTACATGGGCTGTATGAGCAGTAAGGGGTCTGAATATGAGGACCAAGAAGACAACATCACAGGAGAGAAGAAGAGGAAACTTGTTGGTTATGCCAAGAGAAAGTTTTCTTGGGAGAGGACACGTCTCACCAGCATCAAAGCAAAGCTGGACAAAGCCCATCGTAATAATCTAACTCCGCATGCAAGGGCAATGGCAAAACCTAGGCGTTCTGGTAGCATGTCAGGTAGTATAGTATTAAAACGTTTCACGCCAAACATTGCCATGGCAATTTTAACATTTCACATGTGATCATAAGTAAACACTGAAATTTCATGCAAAATTAAGGAGTCAACCGTGATATTATCAGTGTACTCTTGACTGTGTGTACCCTTCCCTCCCCTACAAAATGCAAGGTTACAGGCACTGCCTACCCCGGATCATCATTTGAATAACTTCTGCTTGCTTTGCTTGTGACAGTGGGATATTCAAAGTTTTATTTCACTTTGTGAAACAGGGAAGTGTTAGCTTGCTTATTAATTGGAGAGTCGAATTTTGTGTTTCAACTTCATTTGACTTTGCCTAAGTGCTTGTGCCTTGAGTACTAAAAAGAAACCCAAGGCATATCAAAGCCTCAAGCCATTCTCACACTGAGCACTTAAGAATGGGTAACCCGAAAACACTGACCCCCGGTCCGCGGACTACCCTACGGACCGGTCCATGGACTACCCCTACGGACCCCCTCTACGGACCACCCTAAAGTAGTGTAAAAAATAATAAATAAAGATTTCACTTGTGGGTTGTCAAATAGATTCAGACTTGTGTCGGTGATTTTTCGAGTGGTTGCACTCTGCAAATGTAACAGACTCGGGTTTTTAACACCCCAACCCCCCACCCCTCCCCCAAAAAATGCCTAAAAGCTGTTTTCAGCGTAAGGACATGACGATGGTAAGAAGGAAAGTTCCTACCTTCCATTCGTAGCTTAATCAGGTTATGGAAGATATATTTTTAGGCCGTTAATTGTTGTTTCTATCTGTTATTCCGCTGAGCAAATTGTGAAGCCTGGAACGAGTTCACGAACCCACGGGAAAATGGGCTAAACAAAATAGCAGAGGGAAAAGAGCACAAATTTCGAGGCTTCCCGGAGGCTTCCCCGTACGCGTCTTTCGTATATTCTATGGCCACAGCAAAGGAAATAGCAATGTGTAATGATTTAAATTGCACCCGAGCCTGAACCCAGGTCTGTTACATTTGTACAATGTAACGTTCGGAATTTCGCCGTCACGAGTAATCTATTAGACAACCCGTAAATGAAATATTTCATTTATTAATTTTATTATATTTTGTGGGGTGGTCCGTAGGGTAGTCCGCGGACCCGGTCCGTAGTGGGGGTCCGCGGACCGGGGGCCAGTGTTTTCGGGTTACCCCTTAAGAATAATATATTACTAGAATTACTATCACCTACTTTAGTTTATATTTTAATCATAGACAAATTCAGTTTCAATTATTGAAGGGGAGAGTGAAAACATAAACTTCTAATAAGTCAGTAATGGCCCCTACCCTCAGGTGTAAGCCCAGCCCATAGAGGTTAACACTACAGACATTGCACTCTTTGATCTGAGTGTATTTGGGCATTTTATTATGTAGAAAATTATGACTGTTTCTGTTAATTTAAGCCTACAAGAAGTATGCTTTCATTCTATTCAAGAAGGCAAATATTGCTGATTATTTTTAGTAACATGTGATCAATGGTTAGAAGATAGGAGAATTTTGTTATGTGAAAGTTACATAAACATGGTATTTGACATAGTATTATTTATCACATTTGGAATTTAATCATCAGATCATATGCTGTGAATAAAGGACACCTGAAAAGGAAAAAACTGTTATTGCGTACATACATGGGTGGTATTTCAGTAAAGAACTGGGTTGGTGTTTCTAAAAACAATTGTAATCATGAAAACAACTGAGCTGACTACAACAAATTATTATCCAGTAGTATCATTACTATTAACTGGCAAATTTTGAGCCAGAATTTCCATAAACATGACAACGAAGAACAGACTGAATTGAGGAAATTTTGTGTACATCAATTAAGCATCACTTAAAAATGAGTTTCAGACAAGTTTAATTGCCATCATTAATAGAACATTAAAACGGTAGGTTTAAGTGTCTTAAACATCAACTTAAACCGACTAAACTTGAGTTTAAGACATGATTAATCCATGTTTAAGAAGACTTAAATAATTTTTTTGTCCTTGTGTACGGCTTCGATGCACGCAGCGGTTACTGGAATATCAAGCTTACCCAGGAGAGCTCGCTGTTGACTACCTTTAATTCGCCGTTTGGAAGATACAGATTTTTACGTCTGCCTTTCGGCCTAGTTTGTGCCCAAGACATTTTCCAAAGGAAAGTGGACGAAACCTTTGGTGACCTACCATGTGTCACTGGAGTTGCGCCTGACATTGTTGTGTATGGCTACAGCAGTGATTTTAGCGATCATGATGAAAACCTTCGTGCTGTTCTTCGGTGTGCTCGTGAGACTGTTCTTCGCTTCAACCTGGACAAATGTAAATTCAGGTGCAATCCAATTCTCTTTTTTGACCATGTCATAGGTGCTGAAGGTCTCAGCCTGATCTACGGAAGATCGACTCCATACTGTCTATGGACCCCTCGACCAGCCTTGCAGATCTACAAACATTCCTTGGGATGGTCCAGTTCCTGAGTCGTTTCATTCCTAACTTGCCATCCGTAGCAGCTAGTCTCTGGGCACTCACCAAGAAAACAAGTGAATTTGTCTGGAGTCCTGAGCATCAGTCTGCCGCAGACCGCATCAAGAAGGCAATCGTGACCCCTACCTCGTTGCAGTACTTTGACAGTACCCAGCCTGTAACCATTCAGGTGGATGCCTCAGAGAGGGGTTTAGGTGCTGTTCTCCTACAAGCTTATGGTTCAGTGGAGTTCGCTAGCAAGTTGTTGACCTCAACGGAGAGTCGTTACTCCAACATTGAGATGGAAATGTTAGCTGTCCTGTTTGGCTTGGAGAAGTTCCATTATTATGCCTATGGCCGGCCCGTTGTTTTGGAATCCGACCACAAATCGCTAGAAGCTATCTTCAGAAAGCATCTGTCAAGTGCACCAGCCCGCATCGCTAGGATGATCCTGCGCATACAGAAGTACGACGCACAAATCAAATATGTCCCCGGAAAGGACATACCTGTCGCTGACGCTCTTTCAAGAATCAGCTCTTGTTATGGTGAAGCTGTAGAAGGGCTTGATGTTTCTGTACACGAGGTCCATCTTAATCTTAATGCAAGCCCAACGAGATTGTCCCAGATGAGAGAAGAAACTGAAAAGGATACAACCTTATAAGCCCTGCGTGAAATCATTATGCATGGATGGCCTGAAAAGAGATCTAACTGCCCCGCCTATCTTCATGCTCACTGGAAGTATCGTGATGAGCTTACCGTAGCTGATGACCTGATCCTGAAGGGCACGCGTATTGTCATCCCTGAGTCTCTTCAACCTGATGTCCTGAAAAAGCTACATTATGCCCATCAGGGTGCTGAGAAATGCAAGCTCAGGGCAAAGGGATCAGTATCCTGGGCAAAAATCAACCATGATATTGAAGAGCTGATTAAGAGCTGCCCCCCCCCCCTCCCCCCAGCGTCACCAGAAGTTGAATGTCAAGGAACCTTTGCTGCCTCATGATGCACCGCAGAAGCCATGGTATATGATATATTCTAATGGAGCAATGCCAACTACCTGTTAGTCGTTGACTACTATAGTAAGTTTCCTGTGGTAAAAAAAAAGCTCACTAGCATCCAGTCATCTGCAGTCATTGCACACCTGTCTTCGAGGAACATGGGATTCGAAGTAAACTGGTAACAAACAATGGCTCACAGTATACACCTGCTGCCTTCCAGGAGTTCAGTCGTAGCTATGGATTTACTCACGTCACATCCAGATCCCTGTATCCTCAGTCCAATGGTTTTAGTGAGAGGACAGTGCAGACTGCGAAGGAACTTTTGCACAAGTGCAAGGAATCTGGCCAGGATCCTCATTTGGCTATGCTTTGTCTCCGTAGTACCCCCCTCAGTCGTGATCTACCTTCACCTGCAGAGCTTCTGAATGGCCGAGTATATCAGAAAAATCTACCAGCTGTGTTAAAGCCCTCGTTCTCTGCAGGTGGAGACATCAACATTAAGGTGGTCTTAGACCTAAATTTTTTTTTTTTTGCAAAACAACTCTGTGGAACAGTTTTGGTATCACGTTAAAGGACTTTGCACTCTGACTTCAAAAATGAGCTTTTCCAGCTCACGTGCCATGATAGTTAATGAATAACTAGCTCCTTAGTGTTAAAAAGTGGTGTTCATTATAAACACGATAACGTAATAATGAATGGTTCGAGAAGTATGGAATTAAGTTCATCCTGTCCATAAGCAAGTTGTCCAGGAGACAAACCTCAGAAAACAGTGTTTTGAGGGGGGTTTTCTCGTGAAATGTTGAAAAAGTGTATTAATATTAACTAATATTAACTATATTAACTAAATAACAGGGAAAAATTTCATAAATTGCAAATTTTGGAGGTTTAAGACCTAGATAATTGTGTCCTTCATCAATGTTGAAAATTTGACAACATTCAGTTAAAACCCAGTGGAGATATCCTGTGCAAGATATTGATGATCCGTCTATTTGGTCATTTTGAGAAATAAGGCTTTAAAGTTTTACTTCGGTCTCCGAGAGCCCAAATTAGACCTGTGAACTAGGGGGGGGGGGGGGGGGAGGTTAGGGGCATGGGGAGGGGTATATTTAAAGGTTTTACATAAATGTTTCATTGAACACCCGAATACACACCAGTCATAGAAATGTTATCCAAGTATAAGGAGCGTATAAGATGGTAGAAGAAATAATGTTCAGGACCATGATGCAAAGTTCTCATAACTACACATCTTTAAAGCGTTTGTGTAAAGTATCATTAAAATGTATTGAATTGAATCCATTTTGTGAGTACTTTTAGACTGTAAACAATGGTTGCTATGGGTGTTGCTATGTTGAAATATAGCTAGAAGTGTTCAAATTTCTTAATTTACACGTAAATTCAGGAGTAATTAGAGGAAAATCGTTTCAAAATACGATTTACAAATGGACAGGGATGTTGAATCTCCATGTTCCAAAAAAAATGGTTTTCTGGAGAAAAATTTATATCTGAGAGTATAAGACCCCCTTAAACGTCAACTCAGACAAGAGAAGCAGAAGGTGCGATATGATAAAACAGGCCGGCAGTCACTTCGTTCGCTGTTCACAGGAGATTGCATTCGAGTCTTAAATCCAGCTAGCGGTACCTGGACGCCAGGCATTGTCCAATATGTGGCAGATACCCCACGTTCATACCTGGTAGCCACTGAGAAACGTGGAACACTTCAGAAAAACCGTCGTCATCTTCGTGCTACTGGAGCGTCTTTTCAGTTCCGAAGCGATGAAGTCCCTGACGATGTTCCAGTTGCCGACTCCATCTCGTGTGCAGCGGATCGCGAAGAACATAGTACCAGTAGTGCCCCCGTATCCCCTGTAAGCGCTGCCTGCTCCTCTGCGGAGCCACCCGAGTCTGTATCGCCAAGCTCAACTGCGGATCCTTCTCCTGTACAGCCACTTTGTAGATCCAGTGGAAGAATCAAGGCTCCAGATAACCTGAACTTATAAGCATGCAGTGTGTACGTGCGTCTTCGCATTTGCTTTCATTTCTAAGCGTAGAGTTGTTGTGATCAGTTTTTTTTCCCTTAAGAAAAGGGGGATGTCGTAGTATCGCTTAGAAACCTGCCTCGGCTTCCGGTCTGCGGTCGCTTGTTAGTTCCCAGGCCCCCAATATATATAAGCACTATTCATAATGCAACTTGTGACTTTTTGCTACATCGTGCTCGTGTAATTAAAGTGTGTGTTTTTCCTTCGCCCTACGTCTCCTAGTTTCCTCGAGAACTACAAGAGTGGAGACGGGTCAATAAATCGTGCAGAATATTATTTCCATTGGCATATCAAAACCATAAGTAAAAATAAACATGTTACAAAAGAATTCATCATTCAGTATTCACACCATTTCTTGGAGTTAAATTATTGTAGGCTGCAAAAAATTTAAATTCAGCGTACAAGCTCCGATAAGATGAACAACGGGGATATTCATTTACTGCGGCACTGCTTTTTGGTATCTGTTTGTATTCTACTTCACTAAGCACATACGAAAACATTGCTGGTCCACAACACCATACGCCCGCGAAAAGTAAAGCTTCCTAATGTGTGTGGTTTTCCACATGAGGAACTACCCCCAGAAAGCGTATAACGGTATATTACTCCGATTACTCATCGTGGTGGGTCGAGGGATCACCAACATACTTATGAGATGAAAGAGAGACATACCAGGCGCAAGCAGATCACATGCTCCGCACTGAAGCATTTGTGAAACCATCTTTCATCATTGATGAGCTCAATAGCCTCGCGATCAAAGGCAATCCAAGCCAAAAGGCCTTGAACTAGTAAAAACAAGCAAATGAAACGCTCATTTCCATTCGAAACTTCCGTTTGGGAATTTTGGTCTACCTTCCAAAAAATCCCGTTTTCCCGAGAAAATTTCCCTGCGGAGAGACAAAATTAAGCTTTCCATTTACATTCCATCCGAAATTTCCGGAATTTTTGGGTAAATGGTAAACAACCTATGAGTTCGTGCGGTTATCTCGTCTTCTCTTCCTGGTAAGTTTTTTTTTTTTTTTTCATTTCATTTAAACGCCCCGCAGGACTTCACTTCCACAACTTTGGGGCGTTGGCTACGAACTTTTGTAAGTGCAGCAGGAATAGACAATCAAATTTTTAAAGCTCACTCTTTGCGTGGTATATCTACAACAGCAGCTGGCAATGCTTTTATCCAGACTGGTCGTCTGCTTCAACTTTCAGAGCATTTTACTATAAACCCTTTTTAAATTCAGTCTGGGGTTGGGGTCTTATCCCCAAAGTAGCTCTATGCTCCTCTACTCTTCGGTTGAATTTTATTATTTATAGTTAAACTATTAAGATATTTTATTATGCTCATAATAAAATGCTCATTGCTTATAATAGCGGTGTAACATTTGTTCCCTTATATATTTCGAACGGAGTCTGTGAAATACAATCGAGCGCGCGTTGGATATGAGTCGGCTATAATCGTCCCATATCCAACAACAAGCGCGAGTGGAATAATAGACTTCATTGCGGATAAGGTGAAGCAAGTGGCTCTTTGAAAAGATTACGAAATTGCCTCTGTCCTACTCCCCAGAGGTCTTTTGGTTCTTATTGTGTTTGTTCATTCACATATTTTAGGGAGTCCGCGAAAGCAAATTTTCTTAGTCGCAGCATCCAAAACAAACATGGCATCGTAGATCGTGTCTTAGCACCTAACTGACACCTTTAAAGAGTTCGAGTTGGTTAAGAATCGACGAGAAGACTCGACCGATGAAAAAGAGGATAACAATGGCTCAGAAGCAATGATATCGTCTTTCGGATTCACGACACAGTTTTCCAGTCACAAGAAATTCTGAGATAAAAAAGGTTTTCCTCAACATGCTAAACAAAACAAAATCCCACTACGGATCACTACAGACAAGTTTTAAATGTACTTTTAACGTCTGCGGTGTGAAAATTTCTCTATTTCAACCGAATTCATCTATATTTATTTAGCTACATTCTCTTCTATATACCATCATGAGTTTGGATGACGCAAACATATCTGTAGGGAAGGTTTATGGAATATATATTCATGTTCCCGATCTTTACATGGTTCACCTGTTTATCATAGCGCCCGACGAAGGAGCCCGTTTCCTTATCCAGTCGATGACATTTTTGCAGTCATAAGGAATCGAGATTTTGGGAATATTCAGCTCGTCCCTTCCTCTTAAGGGCAGGCGCTGTCAAACCATAACGCCCCTTCGTCACATGAATTTGGAGAGGAAAATCGAAGTGATTACAGCGCACAGAAGCGGTGTCCGGAATCCCTCCGAACACGACCCGCTGAAGCCAATCCAGTCGAACCTCCCCGTAAGCAGACACGGCCTCTGGACCAGAAAAACTATCCGCTTAAGACAGGTGTCTGCTCATGGAAGGTTCAAAATAGAGTGTTTCTATGTGGTTGGGACCATTTCTAACTGTCCACTTTTTAAAGAGAGCTGTCAGATAGCGGAAGTCCATCTGTACACCGATAAAGTTCATCTTTACAAACTGGCGGCAAGTTAAAGGATAACAATTATGGAGGACCAATGATTTTCATCTCGGTTAATGTCTCAAAAAGTCTTGTTTGCTTTTTTACCGTGGAGCGTTCCATTGTCAAAGAAGACGAAAACCAAGAGCTTGACACTTTCACGCTATAGCTGGTCAGTTTACTGTCGTGCCATTGGAAAGAAAAAACGGTGACCATTCAATATGTTCAATCAGGAATCCAAGATTTGATAGATGTCTGATATTTGAACCACCACCGTTTTTCATACCTGCGTTATTCAGACATTTTTCACCCACATTTATAGAGGTTTGTGTGGACACGCAATGTTGGTCTCCTTCGGAAGGGTACCAATATGGCACACCCTAACCGTAAACCCAGTCATCACGCGACAGCTCTCTCGGACCGCCAGTTTACTGCCATTCAGCGCAAGAGCTTGGAATTGAAAACGTAATCTATTACAAAAAATCGAACCCTGCCTGACTTTTTCTACGCGTTAAGGACACTCAACGGATCTGCTCTTTGAGTTATGTTTCCCAGCCGTTTTCTCGCTGTCTGGGAAACTCCTGGGCACTCACCGTCATTAACCTTACTCTAAGCTGGAATGCGGGTATTTCACGCAGATTGCTTGTACTCGCTAGCTTGTTGAATTTTGTTTACCCGTGTGAATTCCTCCCTCTCCTCACTGAAGGTTTAGATACGACCATGGATCCACAGCTAATTGCTATCACCTAAGCCCTCTGGAGCCACACCCATTCCTCTCCCTACTAAACGGGTGTAGACTCGTCCCCACTGTCACATGACGCAAGTCTGGGTCACGTGTCTGCCAGTTGACTAGCGTTAACAAGACGAGTTGCTAGATCATGGTGCAGTTGAGACATTCCTGCTGAAAAAAAAACACACACACAAAAAAACGAGTAGATTGATAGAAATTTCCCAGCAACTAAAAAGAATCTGTTAGGCATTTGGTGGCCATGGAGGTCCCAGATGACTTCTTAAAAACTACCTTGTTAAGTGTCTCTGGAGAGGAGTGAGGGTCCAAGGTCGAAATCTGGTGCTATTTGATGGCAAACCATGAGAAAACGAGTATAACTCTATCATATCATAGCTTATTCTCATGTGAAGAGCGTTTGAAGGTGAGCCCATTCTGATTACCCGAAATTTGACCGCTCGTTCGTCTTGTGTGAATTTACAATAACTAATTTATTTATTCGTTACAACTTAATGGCACACGGACCAAAAACGAAAAAAAAAGAAAGAAAGAAAGAAAGAAAGAAAGAAAGAAAGAAAGAAAGAAAGAAAGAAAGAAAGAAATGAAAGCAATAATGATAATGAAAATCATACAAGGAAAGCCATAAAGATGATTTATTGATCTAACAATTGTTGGATAGGAACGTACTACGACCGATCAATGACTGTCGACAAACTTTATACCAGTCTTATAAGCCTTACTCAACATGCACATTCCATACCCTATGAAAATTGTAGGAACAATATTACTAAATTACTAAGGCCTTATCGCTACTACAATATCATGTTTAATGCTATTTTCTTCTAAAACCAAGTTCTAAACACAAAACATGTCAAGTATTCAAACAATCAAAATGAAAATGTACATATATATCTGAAAACGTTTAAGCCCCTTCGGGGTTTAATTTACCAAGTTCTGTTTCTTTTTCTGTTACCGCTCCTATAATACATATTAATTTAAAAAAAATACAAACAAACAAATAAATAAAACAAAACTTGTCAATTGTTCAAACAATCAAACTCAAACTGCACATATATCTGAAAACGTTTAAACCCCTTCGGGCATTAATTGAATAAATTCTGTTTTCTGTTTCCTGTTTTTAATAAATACAATGGCGCTATTTTTTCTTTTCCTGGCCTTTAGTGACGTTCCTGTCTCTTTATATTAAGGATGTTCGCGCTGATTGTTGGTGCGCATGATTACTGCGCACGCAAATAACGCACAATCCCGCACACTTCATGTAATGAGCATGCTCGTCAAGCAATAAAATTGAACAATAGTGTTATTAGTTACCGCAGTTTGCGTAGATTTAACGATCTTTGACACTCGGTGGCCCCTAATTTTCTACCGTGTTTTGAGCTCTCTCTCTGCCACGGCTTCTTCAATGGTTAAGTTTTATGAAAAAGGATCGCAAAATTTGGATGACGCAACAGAACTAACATCCTTAGAGATCATGACGAGTTTCTTGCGTCATTTTTTTAATATTAGGGTATTTTTCCACACGATATAGACCTGGAATGAAATAGCTGACCTACTCATTACCTAATGGCAGTTAAAGTTTGAAAAAAAAATGCATTAGCAGATTTTCAAGCCAGCGTCCTTAAATAACGCTCTAAACCATATATCCTTTACTAGTATCCGGCGAATATACAGATGAGCCATGGCGGACAGGTCTGGGATATTTAGCAAGGTCGTCGCATTTCTCTTTCTGTTGCTTTTCTTGCTGCTCTGTTTGCGTCTGGTTTATCCCACTGTGGATTGTCTTCCGGTCACCATGGCAGCATCGGCACAGCTCAGAGAGACACGAGAGCACACGGTCCAGCAGGCGAGATAACACACCAAGACACAGCACACAGCACACAGGAACACACTCAGGACACAGACGATTAGAAAGATAAAGACAAATCCCAGCTAGGACAAGAACGCCAACACTAATAAGGATGATCAGGATTACCTTCTTGGGACCTATGGAAAAACAGATTGGAATTTCATGAAAAAATGTTGAAGAACCTCATGTCAATGAAATTGTTACTCTTGAAAGGTCACGCGGGCAGCACTAAGCAATGAGTATAGTTGTTCCACATTTGCAAGTTTATAAAGAAGAGGAATTAAAGAAACTTGCAGTCAGAATTCCGTCCGATACTTTTCAGCACACACGCGTATGTCGTCGATGCAAATACATGTAAAATTACCGTACGCGTGTTTGCTTAGTAGCGTTTTATCTCACTGATAAAGATACCGTTTTCTCAAAACGACTGCAAGAATCAAAAAGCCTTGCCCTTCAAGCACACAAAAAGAGTATAAAAACATCAACAGTGTTTTTCTGTGGTGCCGATTGTGATGCCGTACAAAATGGTTGTAACCTTTGAGCAAGTGGACAAACTCCTGACCACTATCCAGTCACCATCACTTTGACGGCATTTCAGGAAACTTATTCTGATTTATCAAAACAGATCCAGATGTCCCAAAAAGCAACAAGCTTAGTCACAAGGGTTAGTAAACGTCATCCTATACGCATTTTGCCCCTGCCCACCACTGTGTAATGTTGGCATAACACTTTCATCTAACAGAAGTTTACATTTTACCATTTTCAAACATTGAAAAGGGGAATAGGGGTGCTCTTATTCTGTAGGTACTGTAGTTATGATTTCACGTTTTTGCGCATTTTCCAGAAGAATTAGTCCATAGTTGTAGTTTAACTAATTTTTCGTAATTAAGGAAAGTAAACATCGCTGAGCTTCTAATTAACAGCTGCATTAATTGTCCACTGTGTGTGAATTAGTGGATGGTCTGTGCAATATCGGTTGGCTGTCTGTGGTGCTTACTTTATATTATTAGAATGAATAGTCTTGTATGAAACTTTTTTTGCCGGTCTTTAACAGCATTCTCCGTAAACATAAAATCAATTTTTAAATAGTGTCCCTAATTATCTCGTGTTTGGCGACAAAAACAAAAGACGAACCGACAAGTTTCGCCTACCAGGTTTAGAAGTTGGTCGCGGCGAGATTGTAGCAGGTTCTTTTGTAGGATATGATGTTGTTGCATATGTTGGAAATGTGAAGCTTCCGGAATTATTTGGGGCATGACGGTTCCTTGAAAGGGGATCCTCAGAGGTTCCATACAAAATTAACGACCAGCTATAAAGTGTACCTAGAATGAAGAAACACAGCGCAAGCATTAGTTTTAAGTCCTCTTCCATAAGGCACTATGTGATTCAGAAGGCTGCAATCAGTTTAACTAATGAATCAAACGACCAATGTACATGAATGAAGATTTAACCCGCATTTTTATGATCAGGTAACTTGAGGTTTCTGAGGTGGAACATAAAAGGAAGACAATCAGGCGTGGTCCAAAATGCTTTCGTTACAAGTAGAAAGCACTGTGCACTAAGAACAAAAAATACACAAAACAAAACAAAACCATTTTCACACTATTCAGTTACTGTACAATTTAACACTAACGGAATATTTCGAGATGAAAGTCGCCGATCTGTACTTACCCTTAGTTTGGTACCTCCTATCCAAATTTCCAATTTTCACCTTCCATTGTCCCTCAGGATTCTCTCCCCAATGAAAAAGGGTAGCGATAACCCAGTTTGTAAGATTTTTAAATCCGGTGAAGTTGTCAAGATGCCGTCGATTAGTTAGTGGTGATTTTGTACCACTAGGAGCCTCCAGCTCCAGATACAGATCTCCTCGGCGCGTGAAATCAAGATTTACCTTGACCTGAACATGTTCCAGGAATTTTATCTCGCAGCTAGCGAATGTTACCGACACCTCAGAAGGGATTGGTCTGTAATTGAAAGAAGAGAAGCATCGTAATTAAT
This sequence comes from Orbicella faveolata, assembly GCF_042242905.1. Taxonomy (NCBI): domain Eukaryota; kingdom Metazoa; phylum Cnidaria; class Anthozoa; order Scleractinia; family Merulinidae; genus Orbicella; species Orbicella faveolata. The sequence continues at coordinate 1,124,701 of NW_028301578.1, read as the reverse complement.
ATTTTATACATATAGTAGCAGGCTTTATGTCTCAACTGCTTCATTTTTTTTTTATATCACCGGAAGTCTGCAATCACATCAACAAACTTTTAACACAAACCACAAACTGAGTCAAACCTGTTTTCATCTTGACCTTTAAACTCGCATCTTCGTTGCTGCGGAACTGTTCTCCAGTGTTTGGCCAAGTGCACCATCTTGCCAGCATCCATCAGTCCAAAGCCATAACTCTTGCTGAAGGTTAAGCCAGCTTTGTTCCTTACCCATTCTCCATTTTCTAGTGGGACTCCCCCAGGCGCTGGTCTCGCGCTTCTGGCTATCACGTGTTGCACGTCTCGCCATGTTAAGTCGGGACTGTAAGACAAAAACTAGTGGTGTAACGATCATCACACAAAATAGATTAATAATTCTGCTTTAACATAACTTCACACTAGAAAATATCAACTTACAAAGAAGTAGTAAACGTAGTAAACATCAGTGACGGTCAATGATATTCTAGAGGAGTCTTCCCTTGTTTGCGATTCAGAGAGAAATGTGCTTCAATTTAATTCTACTATTAAGTCAGTTGTATCAAACACGTTCTCCAAGTGCATGATGTTGTCAGAGCTAAAACTAAGGACGGTTTGGAACTGATCACTCTTAAAGGCATAGAATGTTAGGGTCGCTTACAGCGAGGGCTAACACAAAATTTGATTTATTTTCTTACGGCACAATAATGGCCATTTAACCGCGAGGGGAGGGAGGCAAGTGGGGTCGATAGGAAAGGGGAGGCGAAGCAGAAAGTTACGTTCTACCATCATGTCACCCTCCACACAGCAATGTTCACACTGAAACTCAGAAATAAAGTCTTCAATTACTTTGCTTCAAGTGTCAGTGCAATGAGACCAGAAGCCATCGCTGCCGCTGCGGACGTTCCTCCAAAATTGTCAATACATCCAGACTGTTTATCAGCGGTTATCTGCATGAAAGGAAAAATAGGCAAACGAGGGGAAAGAGATTAATTCAACGCAGTTATTCTTCATTTACAACCACTTTAATTAACTGATAACTGGTTTCACAACGGCACCACAATTGCATGGCGTCCAGACTAAAATATCCCTTCAATGTTTTTAAATTCAATTTCAAGCTTAGAATTCGCAGCTCTCATTGTACACAGCTTAACACTTTACAGTTTAAGTTCGTAAAAAGAGACCTTGTTGGTCATTATTGGGTTTCATAAAAGGGCCAAATATCCAGACCAAACAACCAATACCGATATATACAGTGGATTGAAGAGAGTGCGGTACTCAGAGTGTACTCTTAATTAAAAAGTTTACTAGTTTTCACAGCCCCCAAAGAGAAGGTTACTGGCCCTTTCTTCTTGGGAAAAAGCAAAGAAGCGTTGGGGGATAAGGGGAGAACTGTAAAACCTTTCATAAGCTGACAGCTGTTTCACTCACAACTTTTCCGTATCCTTTCCATGTGTCTCTGCTGTAAGTTGTGGCCATGATTCCAGGGCAGTCTTCAGCATAGGTTGGATTCGAACCATTTTTGTTTAAACCGGTGATTGCAATAGTGTAAATACTATTAACATAACCGTTATAGGCACAACTGTCTTGAAAAACGCCGCCATTTCCAGCTGCAAAGACATAAATCGCACCCAAGCCCCTTCTACCCTGAAAGAAAAAAAAATGTTCTGTTTCCTTTGTTGTTAGTGGTTATGTCTCCTTTTCCTTTTGTTGTTGTTGCTTAATTTTCTGAGAGACTGGTAGAACGTTCTTGCTTATGGCGCTTCCAATAAAGTAAGATTAAGTCTGAATACAAGCTAAGTGGCCCATCAGGCTGGTGCTAATCCCGGTTTCTGTAGCATAAGTGACTAGGAGTATTTCTACTCCCCCCTGGATGGGATGCTATTCCATCGCAGGGTTACCCCCAGCATTAAATTCACCGGCACTCATTTACATGTATGCACCTGGTTGGAGAGAGGCACTGTGAGGGTAAAGTGTCTTACCAAGGAACAGAACACGACGTTCTCGGCCAAAACTCAAACTCGGACCGCATGATCAGGTGGTGAGCACACTAATAATGAGACCATGATGACGCCTCCCTAGCCCCCCTCCCTATATGGAAAAGGTTCTTCTTTTCTCTCTCTCTCTCTCTCTTTTTTTTTTCCTGACAGAAGTAAAACCTATGAACACCAGTCCTCTTTGTTCCATCTAGGCAACATCTATCATCCTCCATTAATCTCTGTTCAGTGTTATTTGCCAGCAGGCCGGTGGCTTCTCTCAGCTAAATGGCTTAGTATTAATTTTTATAATATCAATAATTATTACATTACTCTTAGTAGAAAAGCATGTTAAACCACATAACTTATACTCAAAATGTACCTTTTTAGCTCCATTTTTTAAAGCTTGATTGGCCAGCACTCCAGGACCTGCAACCTGCCAGCCCCCATCCCCTGGTCCCCAGCTGTTTGAGTAAATATGAACAATTTCGATTTTGTGAAGCAGGGCAGCTGACTCTGTGGCATCTGTTGACCTGACACCAATATCGTCATCGAAAAGTCGAACTCCTGAGGTATGGGAGATTGAAAGTTTGCAGTTACTTTAGTTCTTTGCCTCTTCATCAAAGGCATGTCTCACATCTATTCTCTCTTTTTTTTTTCCATTTAATCTCTACTTATGTACACTTGATATATATATTTAATAACATCCATTTAGTCCAAATTAGTTAATTAACGGAGGATATTTAATGGAGAACGAGATTTTCTTACTACTTTCAAGGCTTTTTTTGCAGCAGCTTTATGGTCCACGAAAATTGGTTCCCTGCTCAGGGCCATCAAAACCAGCCCACTGCCAGCACAAATCGTCAATTACTTCATGTTCTTGGCCAGTTACTTTGATCTATTACGGTATATGACTGTCTCAGTCTTTACAAGGAAAGGCAAAATCAACTACCTACTTCAACCATTAAGTTGCCAACTCCAAACTTTGTGACCACCCTAAACTGCTATCAAGTTTCATGGGACAAACAACTACTGCTTCAAATGTCTTTTAAAACAGATCCGCCTGGTAGTAAATTCTCTTTTGATTCATGTAGGAACCAAATAGAATCCAGTGATATATACTAAACTGCAAAATTCAAATTCCAATAAAACTAATACAATTCTACCTGCTCTCTACCTTAGAAGAACGTATTTACAAGTAGATGTATTTCGAATACTAGCTGTCTTTTTAGATACAATGCAAACAAAAAACAGTCACTCAAAACTGTAAGAATAGATTGTAAATACCACTATTTCAATTCTATTTTCCTCTTCGTCCAATAAAGAAATTCTTTTAGTGTAATCTTTTTCAGAAAGCAGACAGAACAGGCTGATTGAATCCTCCAAACTATATTTTGACTAAACCTAAGTTCTAATCTATTTTATTATTTTAAACAGAATTGTAATTAAATGTATTGAAAAAGAGTTTTAAAAAATAGAATTAAATAGACTACAGTGTATAACCTGCAATGAGTTCTGGCCAAATAGCTTTTTTATAAAATAGACTTAAAATTAGTTTAACATTAGTAAATAGTTAAATTAGATCTTACATGTATATCATTATACATGTATGCTTTGAACAGAGTGTAAATTTATATGCTTGGGAACTATCTTGGAAGATGGCTTTCATGGGGCCAAAAACCTGAAAAAACCCTCTAAATCCCACACCATTTATCAATGTACCAGTATCAAGATAAGGGCAGTTATTCAGCTTTTTGTAAGCTATTAATCTTGACCAGCTGACTTACCTGCAATTTTGGCATTGTATGCCAATCCCACACCACACAAGTTGTTATTAGCTGCTCCAGCTATAACCCCAGCACACATGTTACCATGTCTAGGATCATCAACAACTTAGAATCATTATCATGAAGAGCTACATTTTATTATTCTGTGAATAAATAAGACACAACTAACAAATTTAACCTTGTATTTTCTAAACCAAGACTCACAGTAAACTAAGGCTAATTGCTTTTTCTGATGTACATGTATTTCTTTCTTTATTTTTTTTTACATCATCCACAATTTATTGGTGTGGACAGGGGGCTGGGGCAGGAGCTCAGGAGAAGAGGGGGCAGAGTGGTATGAAAGAAAAAGGGCAGGAAGTGGGACTCTTAAGAGGGCAGGAAGTGAGAAGGAAATGAAACATACTAACTTTCTTCAGTTATTTGTTCATGAATTAGAATAGATCAGTATACTGTACAATTGGGTGTAGAAAGTAATAAGGCAAATATTTTGGTTTTGACTTTGGTTTTACTATTAATTATGGTTTAAGATTGGGTGAGTAGTCTAATTGGTAAGTAGCTGACTTGGTTTTGGTTTTGCGACACTCAATTGAAAAACACTCTTTAACTATATACCACAACCAGGAATCCAACAATGTTATGTGACGTGCACTTGCACCCATTTGTAGCGTTTTTTATCTCAGAACTTATGAACATTCATCCACAGGCTAGAAAACACAGCCTTACTTCTGGTGAAATTGTATGCAATTTCTGTCCAGAGCAAATTTAGTAACAGGACTGGGTGTCATCCAATTTGTTCTGAACTGCCCCTGAAGGGTTGTCCAACTTTGCTAATCATGCATTTGACTTACAGATCAAATTGGATTCCACTCAGTCCTAATTGTGATTTCTTTTAGCAACACCCCTATTCTACTAACAAAAGCTTGCTACTGATACATGCAAGTGCACTTAACAATATGCTAGCTCCTATCTTTCAATATTTATGTGTATCAAGGTTAGTTTGATGTTGAGTTAGGAAAAACTTGTCTTGTTCATTTAAGAGTAAATTCAATCCCTATATTGAGAAGATTTAACCATGTTACAGTTTACAGTTTGGGTACATAAACACTTCAAAAGAGATGGCAAAAAAGTGCATCTGTTCTCAAATAAGCCTCCCCCTGGAAGGGGGGTACTCCCTGTATAGGTATGTGTGGCCCCAGAAGGGTATGGTTTTTCAGCTGTTTTCCTCATAAAATAGGGTATTGATTTTTGCCATTCTGGTCATAAATAGGGTACTGTGGTTTTTGCACTCTGGGACAGTATGTTTTTAAGACTAGAAGTTTGCAGCAATAATTGCAGTCAACTTCTAATTAATTTAACATTGGTCTGAACTAGGAAACTAATTATATTAAGCGGGCCTGAAACAGGGTATTGATTTAAGGGTTGTGTCATAAATAGGGTACCAAATTTTGGGTCAGGTCATAAATAGGTGAGGAAAATCACAGATTTTGGTCATAAATAGGGTAAGGGTTTTGGGAAGCGGGCAACCCACCCCCACCCAATTTTTTTGGGAAGTAGCACCCCCTCTTCCACCGTTAGGCCTGTCTCTAATTGTACATTAATTGAGCAGTACTCAAATTTTGATCCAATTATTCTGAAGGTAGATCTTAAACAAAAACCAAACCAAAATAAGGAAATAAAATACCCTGACACTGTTCCTCCACTTGGAACTGGTACTGGATTATTTTCTACATAATCATAACTTGCAGATGCAACCTGGAAGAGAAGAAATATTTTTCAAACAAAAATGTTCCTCAGATTCGCTGCTCTGTTTCCTATTTTCCTTTGACTTACTACAGGGTTTGCACCCTTTTTCAGAAACAAATTTCCAGGACTTTTCCTGGACTTTTCCAGGACTTTTCCACGACTCAGATTGATTTTTCCAGGACTCTAAAATTCACATTCACCCTTTCACTCCAAGGATCTTAATGTTAATTCTCCTTACTATCTGCCATACATTTCATATTTTTTTACTTGAGTTTAACAGATTTCCAGAACTTTTCAGGACCAGTAGCCCTTTTCCAGGACTTTCCAGTCCTGGAAAATGCCACAATAAAATTCCAGGACTTTCCAGGTTTTCCAGGACCCGTACGAACCCTGTTACTAGAAGACAGCTAAGATTCTCAGGGATTTGATTTTAACTTTGAACACTATAAACAGAAGCATCATTATTTTATGTACATGTACATGTATCGTATTGGCATAAGACACAGCCATCGTTGGTTGAAAGAAAGCTATCTAGACCCAGGCAGATTTTCTTCCAAAAAATGTGTAAATGAGTGAAAAAAGTCCAGGTGAGTGTTTAAAATATAATTTGTAGCCCAGTTGCTGAGATTGAGGCAGATCAGAGCCACAATGGGCGACAAAGTAATGGGACACTCAGCAGTAAAATTTGATTTCTGAGCATCTTGAAAACATTTCTCTCCCTGACCCTCAATCTTCCCCCCTTCTCCCTGAAACAATGTTGATTTTGCTATTTCAGATCAGAGCCAAGAAAAAGAAAAAACGGCCTAAAATGCAACATAAGGCTGATTGATACAAACACAGCTCTTCAATTGCTAGAACTCACGATCACCTGTACTGTTCACGACTGTCATTCTAACTGGTTCAAAAGAATATAGGTTAATAAATACCAAGTCACCACTTAATGACCAGGTTTGCCACAATTGTTAGTCAATTAGCTAACAAGTCTCCCATTTGCTATTCTCTGTAAAGCATATTCCTAGGCCCAGATTTTAAAAACCTGTTGAAAGTCTCAGTCTCATGCAGATGTTAAGAAGGGTTTTCCATAAACCTTGGATTTTGCCATTCACCACCCCCAGTGTTAATGCACAGAATAAAAGGAAACTGAACAATTCAAAATCAGTACATAATTAGATGATAGTTCAGGATGATTCCCATTAACTCCATCATCAAGTACTGCCACCAGAATTCCTCTCCCTGTGTACGTCGGCCAAACTGAAGTGATGTTGTATGTTGGATATTTAGGTCTCTCCTAAAAAGAGATTCAAGGAAAGATTCAACATAAATAGGAGAGATTTATAAATCATTTAATATGTCTATATACAAGATGTAGTTGGGTAAATTAAAACAGTTGACCAAACAAAGTATTGCATACTCCTACAGCAGCTGTAGTCCTATAGTTCTCTCCTTTTGTTATTGCTTTTAGTCACTAGGACAAAAACAAATTATTTTTCAAAGCTTCTGGTTTCAGTTGCTTTGTCTGCACCCAGGGTTTAAAGTTTTTAATACAGGGTGTAAAATTATTTTTAAAACTCTATATTTTAATTACTGCTAGCAGCTAAAATTAGCCAGACCTTTTTGTTTAAGACTCAGCCTGCATGTGATTGGCTGGTCACAGTTAGTTGTTGCACTACTGAATTTTCTTGTTAGGAACTTTAAGTGGCTATGAACCACTCAACCTGGAAAATGGATCATCAGTAAGTATGGCAGCTTTAATGCCACTGAACTGGGTTTTTAATGCATAAGGTCATACAGTAATCCAGGCAAAAATGAAATTCAGGTTAAAATGATTTTAACCTAGTTTGATTCTCAATTTCCTATTTGTCTTCTAACCCTAATTAATCATGATCCCTGAATAATTAGGGTTATGAGACAAAGAAAGGAATTTCATTTTAACCTGAATTTCATTTTGACCTACAATATCTTATAAAATTTATACAATTATCATATAAATGTATATTGAGCCAGAGAGGTGAAGAATGAAGCTAAAGTGCACTGGCCTGGCAAGAAATAGTACAAAATGTAACAGTAACAGAAAACGTAAGGAGAATTGTGGCACTGTAGATTAACATTCATGAAGTCATCCTTCTTGAAGATGCTATCACAAGGAAAGTACAGCTTCTTATATAATAACTACAGCTATTAGGGTAAGCATAGTACTGGCCAGATGCGCGACCAAGTAATAAAATCCCTGTATTTTGGGTTTTCCTTTTCTAAGTTATATAATTATTTATTATATGGCTAGTTCCGTGAGCAAGCAAGATGAATCAAATCCTGCGCTGTGATTGGCTACCCGAGCGGGCAAGATGGAGCTATCTTGCCCGCTCGGGACTACCTGCCGTGTCCCGCAAGAAAAATTTCCCCAAAAGCCACATAAAAAATCCTTTATTGACCAAGCTTGTTCATTCAAGATGGCTTGATATTGGCCTCGTTCTTTTTTTGCGAGTTTATGGACCTCAACTACGTCTCGGTCCATGACCACGCAAAAAAAGAGCTTGGCCAATATCCAGCCATCTTGACCTCACACTTGGTCAATAACCCATACATATTTTTTGTTCTTCAATAATATTTCCCTGCCAAATCTTGTTATTACTGACAGCTGCATTCTCTTTAGCTTAGCCCAGTTCCATTGTTTCACTCAACAAATATAAGGTTAAAAAATGAAAATAAAATGGTTTGAAAACAAAACAAAATGTATGTATGTATGTGTGTGTACCTATGGGTGTATGTATGCGTGTATATTAATGTATGCATGTATGTATGTATGTATGTATGTATGTAAGGTTACAAATTAGCATATTAATATCTTTGATGAGTTCTAAAACTGATCTTCAGTTATGAAGGCATTGATAACAACATTATAGGCTCTAGGGTTAGGTAAGTGTGGGCTTTGAAATTTGTTTTGCCTTTCTATGTTCAGCATGGAATCAATATTAATACCACAAGAACAGCAGCGTGTCTCGTCAGATCAACAAAGTTAAGACCTGTTTGGCAGAGTCAGTACTTGGTTGCGTGACCAAGTAAAATGCCTATGTGTTGTACTGTGAATGATTTCTTGTTTACCTTGTAAATAATTTATAAATATTAATTTTTTCTTCTCTTTCCAAGGCAATATCAGTGACTGCAAAACTTGCAACCATGTGCAATGTCTTTTCTTCTCTTCATCAACCATTTGTTCAACCAAAGAAAGGCATATCATTTTACCATGGCCATACTTGTACATGTATCAATTTACAGCAACCGTATAAGCTTACTGTATCTAGCAAAATGCAATGTTCAAGTTCTCTCAATTCTCCTCGCCATTTTTCATCCAAAGTTTAATCAAGGTTAAATTGTGTCATCTCCACTTGTACAAGCTCGGCAACAACTCACTTACAGGATCAGAGCCAGTTTTCAACTCACTTGAACTTCAGCTCAACTGTACGTACTCAGAACTCACTTGAACATGCTGTGTAAATTACCCAGCACTTCAGTACACATTAATTAATATGAATATTCTTCCCATCATGAATGGTGTTGTAGATGTGGCACAGTTGCTTAGTCAATTGCCTCACATGCAGGAGGTTTCAGGTTCGCATTCTGTGGATAGCAATAATCTTTCTTTTTCACTGTTGTTATTTTTATCACATTCATTTATTGTCATGAAACCATTTACCTGAAGAAATGTATTTGCCTTTCCATTTCTTGCAAGTTTAAAAAATCACCTGGAGCTTTTCATCATTTGATATATGACTTTTTTTTTCATCATTTTTGAACTCAAAATATGCTAGCTGCCTTTGTTGCGCCCTAAATTACCACTAGTGTCACATGGGTTTGCGAAGAAAAAACAAAAAAGACTTTCCTTCACAATCAAATTATGTAAGAAGAACCATGAGGTCTATTCCCTCTACAACTGAAAAATCGCTTTGAACACCTAGCTTGTGCCTCTCTAATAAAGTTCTTTACAATGGTCAGTGGATGTTTGAAATGTCTTCAGAACAGGAAGCAAAGAGGTGATGGTCAGGAGTGAGTGTCCATCGATATCCATACCAATTGAAGTGTTATTTTCCAAGATAAAAACATATCACAGTTATGGGTGTCACCATCAATATTGTGTTTAGAGTAAGCGGAAATTTATAAAGCAACTAGAAGTATAATGTTACAATGTACATATGTACATCCATTAGCAAGTTAACATTAGGCAATGGTCATCAGTAACTACTGTGTGTCAAACTACTCTTTAAAAGTAGATAAAATGGGCAACTCACAATATACCACTGTTCCTTAAGTAAAGGGTCTCTGATAACTGTAGACAGTAGTTGATATTCTTTTTCCTTCTGCTGCATAAACCATTCAACCTATTAAAAAAGAAACTATTAGGACATAAACTGTAAATTAGAATTTACAATAAAGGAAATTTATAATTTTTGGATGGTATCTACATACAAAATCAAACAAAACTTTTTGAAATTCTAACCTTTTGATCCAAATCTAGCTTACTGTCAATCTCAAGTGACTCAGATTTCTTTTCTGCTCGATGCTGTATCTCGTGACTTTTAAAAGTGTAATAGTCCTCAAAGAGCTAAGAAGTAAATAAATCAAATTTAGTTTTGTACTTTATATATTCATTATGCTTCCTAGTAAACACTCATAAATATAATTGCATGTAAGTTGTTTAATTTCAGAAGATGTAAGTGGACCTTTCAACCCAAAACCTACATCTCCAAATGATAATTCAAACATTTTTAGTATTGCTTCCTGTCATTTTTTTTCCCCCTTGAAGTTATAACGTGGCCTATTAAATCAAAATATGGGTTTGAAATGGGCATCAAAATGATCAAATTATGTCAAATTATGTATATTTGTATATTCAGAATTCTATTCCGTAACCGCATTGAGGTCTTACATGAGATAGCATTGTGCCTGCGCAAACTCAGTGTGTTGTCACCTTTTCAAGCGAACAGAAGTCTTTTATGTCTAGTGAACATTTGCAGCAATAATTTGCTCTAAAGTACGTTAGAATTCCTGACAAAGACACAGATACCAGTCAGAGGAAGGAAACATCTGGATAGAAAAAGTAAAGCAGCTATAGCTCTCAAGGTAAAAGTGTCCAAGGACATTGGGTGATTCCAGAAAATATCCATTCCTTACCACTGGTGGCATGAACATTTTGACTCCCCCTTGCCTTAGGAAATTCCAAAATGCTCTACCCCCCATGCCCTCGACATTCCAAAATTGTTAACCCCTCTTCCCCTTCAGAATTTCTGATTTTTTTTTCATACCCTTTGGAAATCCTGTTTAACTGTCTAAAACTTCTACCGAACGGGAAACTTGCGCTTTTTTCCCCCTCCAAGAAAATTCTACTCACAATTTTTGCTCACGCAAACAAGCAACTCAAGTTTGTTAACGTTTAATAAAGTACACTGTAGCTTTCCCTTCTAAGTGTTATCTATAAGTTGCTTACCACCAAATAAAACTTTTTGTTTACAATTCATTACCCTCATATTTTCAGGAAAGTAGATCATATTCATACCAGTGGAAGACAAAAGTAAAGTTCATGATGTGCCGTCACCTGCCATATTGAAAATTGTGTTCATTGAGTAATTGTGACCTCTTACGCGAAAATGTCACTAACCAATAACCGTTAAACGGTCAAAACGAACGGCTGGCGAACGGCTAACGAACAGATGAGAAACGGATGTTCCAGCCATTCAAAACGGTTCCAAATACTGTTTGAATGGCCACGGGAAAACTTCGAACGGTTGCTGTAAATGTTCGAACAGCACTGGAAAAATTTCGAACAGATGATGCCTGCTATTCGAACGGCACAGGAAAAATTTCGAAAGGATGACGCCAGCCGTTCGAACGGCGTATGAAAAAATTCAAACGGGTGATGTCAGCCATTCGAACGGCGAATAAAAAATTTCGCACGGGTGATGCTAGCTGTTTGAACAGCTAACGAAAAATTTTGAACGGATGATGCCAGCCATTCGAATGGCTAACGAAAAATTTCGAACGGGTGACGTCAGGCGTTCAAACTGCTAAAGAAACATTTGGAACATATGATTCCAGATGTTCAAATGGCGGAGGAAAACAGTTTGTGTTGAACGAATGGCTATAAACGGCTTAGCGGCTAAATGCAGGAGATCTTGACGTTTTGATAAAGGATGTGTTTTTGCTTCCCTTCCGTAGGTCTATTGCTGCAATTTTTATTACACACTTCTTCAATTCTGCTTTCAAAACTTGACAAAACTTAGAAATGGACACCAAAAGCTTATAACAGAATAGAACCGGCAAACAATCGTAACACAGCATAACATGAGCTGTTATGACATCTGTTCAAAGTATTGATTTCTTGAACCATGATTTTAAATACAGTTTCTCTTTCAGAATGGACAAATATGGCTGTTTAAATCGGAAAAGTTGAATGTTTGTTTTAAACGAACACAGCCATTTGGGTGGCTGTATAAAGTTCCTTCTGAGCAGACAATCCCAGCCGTTCGAAAACCTGAATCCAATCGGATGCTGTTGGCCGATCGAACGGCTGAATGGTTTTGTGAATGGATAGCAGCAGCCATTCAAACGGATGACGATTTTTTTCGAACGGATAACCTCAGCCTTTCGAACGGATGAAGATTTTTTTTGAACAGATAACTTCAGTCATTCGAACAGATTAAGATTTTATTCGAACAGGAGACCTCAGCCGTTCGAACGGATGAAGACTTTTTTAGAACAGATAGCAGCAGCTAGAAATTTTTCTGAACAGATGATCCAATCTGTTCGAACGGCATCCCATCGATCACGAACGGATGACAAACGAATGGCAAACGGCAAGCGAACGGTTTTTAGGCATTTGAACGGATAGCCATAGTGTACGTTTTCGCATGAGAGGTAACAATTGCTGACCACTAGTGATGCAGCCTACAAATCTGTCAGGTGTTCCATTTGGAAACGAGAGACTGGTGCTAGTTTTTCTCACGTAACAAGATCGTTGATTGACAATTTTAGATTGGAAACAAACACAAGCTTGTTTTGTATTTTATTCATCCATTAACTGTAAGACCTATTTGATATGGAGCTTGCCACAACATCCATACGCTCACTTTTCTGCGTGATTGCTAACACCTGCCTGATCAATGTTTACCCTTCTTCCACAGTTGGTTCGTGCTTGATGATATATAAACTGGAAAAGTTATCAGATCAGCGATTTCAAGTGAAGCTTTCGTCATCTTCCCCCTGTGAAAATTCAGGGCTGAAACCCCCAAATGCGTTTGGAATTCCAAACTGCGTTACCCTCCCATGCCTTCAGAATTCCAGTCCAAGAAACCCCCCTCTCCCTCGGAAATCCAAGATGCCGCTCGTACTATGGCATGGATATTTTCTGGAATCACCTATTGAAGTCCAATTTGTTGTGGAAAATGGCACCAAGATTGGCATTTCTCCTTTGTGAAGGACCCTCGACAGCTCCCTTAGCTGCCATGCAAGAAGGATTTGTAGCACTGCCCGGAATATGGCTAATGCCATTTTTAAGGCTTTTAAGTCGGCTAAGGTCAATCTAGAGACATCCTAGCCGAGGAAACTCAAGAGGAAGACAGATTGCAACACTGTCCAGAAATATGGCTAATACCATTTCTGAGGTTTTTAAGTTGGCTAAGGCCGACCTACAATCTTGGACAGAATAAAATGGAACAATTATCCCCCAACCCCCCCAAAGCAATGATGAAGGCGCGAAGGAGCAAAAACGCGCCATTTTGGCATCATTGAAATGGGGGGAGGGGTGGTCCAGATGTCCAGATGTTCCATTTATTTTGTCCAAGATTGTAGAGACATCCTAGATGAGGAAATTCGACGGGGAGATAGATTGGAACACTTTCCAGAAATATCGCTAATGCCATTTCCGAGGCTTTTAAGTTGGCTAAGGCCAACCTAGAGACATCCTAGATGAGGAAATTCAAGAGGAAGATAGATTGCAACACTGTCCAGAAATATGGCTGATGCCATTTCCGAGGCTTTGCCAACCTATGGAAATTTCCTATGACAGAATTTCAAGAGGAAGATATCCTTAGCTGCCATGCAAGAAGGATTTGCAACAGTGTCAGGAATTATGGCTAAGGCCATTTCCGAGGCTTTTAAGTTGGTTAAAGCCGACCTAGATCGAACTTCCAGATTAAGACCATTATGTCATCATAGATTTCACAAAGGGTGCAATAATACAGTTTGTGTTGATCAAGTGATGTGCTGTCTACAGCTTTTAGCTCAATATTCTGGGGAACATCAGATAAAATACTACGCTCTAATTTAACGGGTCTCCTGCGAAATTGGAGGTGTATTTAAACAATCTTTGGCTGGAAGATCAGGGCGTTTTTAGGAAAAAACAATGTAAGCTTTAAAGCTTACATAACTCGATGGACTAAAATAGAACGTTCATAATTAGTAAGGCGGAATTTGTAGTTTTAAACCACATACACAAGCGATTTGTGAGAATCCAGTCGTACGATGTTGCATTAGTGAGATGCCGAGAAGGTCCCGTTCTTTACTTCCTCAATGGATCCGAGAGTCACAGACAAAAAACTAAAGTGTACTGAGTTAACTTACGTGTCTTTCATAGGACAAGCCATGTTTGACGGCTAACTTCTTGGCGTCTTGCACACCACCATAAACTTTCACGGCCCAAATATTAGTGTAAATGTCCGTGGCAAAAATTTGATTTCCACTGAGGAACAGTAGGAGAATAGAGCACAAAAGTACTGCCTTGCTCGCGTTCTCCATCTTAGCAAGTGTTGAATTAACGCTTCCTGTTGAGCTGTTTTGGCTATAGTTGTGCTGAGTGACCTGGCATGCATTTTCTTCACGACTAAGGGTAGGTGGAGAGACCCTTGTTTGTTACCTCTGTTTGGCATGGTTTTTTTTTTTTTTTTCCATTAGTGTCTGACCTAGCTTCAAAAGATCGCATCGCACTGCAGATCTACAGTATTTTTTCGAACTTTATGATTGCTCTTTATTAAATAAATTTAATTTTCTGAGTGGTATGAAAGATCTCCCCACCCCTCCCCATTTCGTTTGAATAAAATATGCGGAAACTGAATGAGCTTATCAATGTTTCGTTTTTTCGAACACGTATTTCAGTTTGTTGACTGAAGAACGTGACCAGAATACTTATTGCTGGGTATTACATTTAGAAAGTAAAAATGGCTGTACGTTGTAATAATTAAAATTCTTGAAAATAACCAGAATTCACCGTGAATTAACTTCGAAACTTTGCTTATCCAACAACTTAAGCCGGCTCTTAATGTAAACGTCAGCAGTGAGAAGCTGATACTTTATTAATAAGCTTAGGCTTTTATTGTTTTACTGTTAAGAAACAGATGTTTCTTAATCTCGCTTCCAGACCTCTTATTGACATTTCATATATAGTTTTCAAAAATTGTAACGGTCTTTATTCCACTTTTGAAAATGTATGTTGCGTAGCATACGAAACGTCAAGTTATTAAAATGCGTAAGTTTAATATGTTTATCACCGCTATTTGTGTTTTATTCCTCGTTAAAATACGATGGCCCAACAACAAAAGCCTTTAAGATGATTCGTTCACAAGTGATAAGGGACCGTTCATTTTTTATGAGGGAGGGGGGGGGGGGGGCTGGTGGGATTTGGGAAACACCATTTAAAGATCGCATGACCCCCTCGGCTTACCAATTTTTTCACATCCCCCCCCTTATGGCGGTCATTTTTTGGGATGACACCCCCCCAAAAAAATTGAACAAACAATATTTAGATTTCAACTTTTTTAATATTTATCTATTATCCCCCTACTTCACGTTATTGTGCTCACCATGAAGACAATATTTACAATTCCTATACTACAGAGAGCTGTTGTTTAAAAAACAAATCAAAAGAAAGAGAAGTCAATTTCGGATCTCCTAGTTATGACTCGCCCTGAGCGTGTGGCATTTAGCCTCTCATTGGCATCTTCCTCATCTGAATTGATGAATGCAAGAATGACGTCACTTGAGTCATCTTCTCCCCCAGAGTCAATGGCATCACTGTCCTGGCATTTCTCAGTGTTGGTTGGCCAGCTCTGAGAGGACTCTTCTGCTGCGAGCATGAATGTCTTATAATTGCCTTTACGTTCTCACTCTTACTGCTTTTCAAATGCTGCTTCAGCCCGTGGTGGTTCAAGTACTTGTTTAGTTCTGGAACACGTAGCTTTTTTAGCTTGGTTAGATCTTCGCACAACTCAGTCCAAGGATAATCCTCATATGATTTATCTTTCGCGTCCCTACTTAACTTTGCCTTTTCTTCTGCTCTCTTTTTCCTTTTAAATTCCAGCACTTCAAGATGCTGAAGATAATCCACCACAAACTTTGATTTGACAATAAACTTATCTCCAAATAGAGCAACGCTCTCTGGGTCAGAAAGCCAGCCTGCCACTTCCATGCTCTTTCTTCGCTTGGACCCTTGGCTGCCAGTCATCTCGATCACGCCCTTCTTTTGGGGTCTTCTGGTAGGAGAGGTAGTGGAATTCCGGTAGGCAGGAATGGTCAGTAACTGGTTTAGGGTATCTTTCTATGGGTAGTCCAGTCCACGCCACGTCGTTATTTTGAAGAGATGGGCCATACATCGCACAGCTCTTGGAAGGGAATTATTTCACTAATGCTGCAAGAAGCAGAATCACCACCAACCTTGAGCAGGAAGTCAGAGATTATGTTTACACCTTCATGTACCCTGAAGAGTACACTCTGACGGAAAGCATTGCTGCCTCTTGCAGCATTGGTGAAAGAGACTCCCATAGCAGCACAAGCGGCGACGAAGAACTCGACGACAGCGAAGATGAAGATGAGTGCCAGTGAAAGTTGCATTCGAAAATAACAGTGTTAAATACTTCTTTTCAGTAGCTACAAATGCTTATCGTCGCCAAACGTTTTTTTAAAGCAGAGGGGAAATTTGTAATAAATTTGTATCCTGCCTTCTATGTTTATTCTATAGCAATTTTTTTGATATTCAAACATTATGCCATTTTAAAGTTTTACTAAAATATTTCACGTGACCCCCCCTTTTTCCCTTATTTTTTTGGAATGGCCCCCCCTCGAAAGCCATTTTTCGCATGGACCCCCCAAATCCCACCAATCCCCCCCCCCCCGCCCCCACCTTATAAAAAATGAACGGTCCCTAAAATCCAAGGACAATTTCAACAAAACCTTCTGGATCAAAACACAAAGAGATTCCTGTAATATTGCTCAGCCTATTTGACGGTTTTTTGACAGTTACAATACCGTGTTAAAAATACAATCATGACTAGAGGCCGAATCTCCGTAAACTCCATAACTGCCCTGAAAACACGGGGTCTGCATGGAAAACACGGGGTCTGCGTGGAAAACACGGGGACTGCACGTGAAAAACACGGGGTCTGCGTGGAAAACGCGGGGTCTGTGTGAAGAACAAGAAAATTCCTCATTTAAGTGCACAGTACAAATTTGATTAGTTTTGATTCCAATGAAAATCAATTCACTATCTTCAAAATAACGCGTACCTTGGTCGAAAAAGCAAATGGAACATTTAACAATAACAATGATAATGATAATGATAATAATAATAATAATAATAATAATAATAATAATAATAATAATGATAATAATAATGATAATAATAAACATTCAAGAGCGGGCCTGTTACGCATTTGATATATAAAGGTATCATGGTTGGTGGATTTTTACGAAAAATGCGAAAAAACCGAACGCCGAACAAGATCTTTAGCTGGTAGAACCTCTGAGCGACCGTGGGTCGCACTGTAACCAAGAAGAATGGTTGAAGGAACTCGAGGACACTAGTCCCGCCAATGAAGCTGAAGGACAAAATACAACAAGTGCTAGTCGCAGGAAATTGCTAGAGAACGGACGCGATTCCGAAACTTCGACAACGAGAGAGTCAAGCGCAGATGTAGATGTAGACGGTGTGGATCTTGAGGTTTCCTCTTTTCGCCTCACGAGGCATGGTCTCAAAAAATGTCTGAAGAACGAAGAAGCCTTAACTCTAGCAACAAAATACCAATGCCGTCGACGAATTCTTCTAAGTAAAAGAAATCATGGCAGTTTAAAAACAAACCTGTATAAAGCAAGCTCTTGGTAGTTTGTCGCTTCTCGGCGGACGATTTCACTGCGACGGGTTTCCGACGTCTGTTTATTTCAAGTCTTCATAAGCCATTGTTGTGGTAAATTCACCCATGCCGACGTCTGTCAGTGCGGAGGGGATTTTTAACACCTAATCATAACAATCTCATAAAAGATTTTTCGTCTTTCTCTCAATAAAATAAAACTGCACATTTTTAGTTGGTTTACGCGCGTCTTCCGACAGAATTGGCTGAATTCCCTTCGAAAAAGGGTGTCGGCCTTTCTTTAATTTTGCATCCGTTTCAAAGGGATGGTCTCTTTAGTGGAAGGAAACGTCCGAATTGAAAATATCAAAGTTTAGGAGGGCGTAGAAAAAAAAACCAAACCACATCTGGAAAATCGCCGACACCCTTTTTGAGGGTGATGTGTGCGAAAACATTTCCGATGTTAATCGCGCCGCTCCGATGATTCACGCGCGGAAGCGAACCAGTTTAAGCAAAGCATTATTTCTGGGTATTTCTTTTAATATCACTGCAACAATAACTTTTTAGAAAATTTCAAAGATGTAGTTGTATTCTATAACTATTAAGCTTTCAGAAAATGAATAGCTTGATGGGGTTTTCCTTCAAAGCGCCAGCGTAAGAGCGCGATTTCCAAACACTATCAATTAACTAACCTACTAACCTATGATCGGCATAAGTAAGCGTTACTTATTTTGTTATGTGACACAATTGGGACTTTGCGTAGTTTTTATGTGCTGCGTAAAGTAAAACCTAAAACCTAAAACCTGAAACCTGAAACGCCGCTCCTGTTTTAAAAATAGCGAGAGAACTCGGAAAGTATTACTATGGGTAATCGTACGGATCCGAGTGTAATTGAGGATTTACACTACGAGTCAAAGTTCTTGTTTTCTTCCTCGTGAAAACTGGAAAGTAATTTGTTAACTAATAGATTTGTAACTTTTATTATCCCTCTTCAGAATCCCTTGAATCGTTATTCGATTAAATATTTACTGCTTTTGATATTTTCCCGACGAACTGTTTGTGATTGTTATTTACAGCTTACATTACGCACGCTTGTCAGGGATTTTACTGTTAAGACGGGGTTGTAAATAGAAGTGACCCCCCCTAACCCCCCCCCCCCCCACCCCGCGCCAAAGAAAAAAAAGCGCTTCGCTTTAACTATTAGTGACGTGATAATACTTTCACGGAAATCCGTGGCGACATCCAATAATTCACTTACGGCGTCGTTTCAACTGAGACACGTGATGCCCTTCCAGCCTGATGACCTTTTCACGGAGGCATATTGAACAAACAAAAATCCAGTAAACAGTTAGTAGTTTCAGCGTTAGACGAACTAATGATGGCACGTATCGAATAAGGAAATTGAAGTTCGTTGAACTGATATTTCCTTTGTTTGTCACTGAAACAGATTATCTTCCTCTCATAATCATCTCGTTGTACTTCCTTATGTCGCTTTCTCATCCTTGTGAGACAAAGAAGACAAAAGCAAGCAAAGTTTGTTGTATGTGAAGGAGAGAGAAGCTAAGACAGTTTTTCGTTTAACTTACGTTCAAAAATAGTACGTGCTAAGTTGTATCTTTCCAAATTGCTCTTTCTCTAACTTAATAACTGCTTCGTAAATCAGCGCCAAAAACTAGTAAAACAATTTGTAGGTTTAGCGTTTAAGGAAATGAATGGTTTTGGGCAATCACTTTTTCCTCAGGTGCTAAACAGATTATTTACGTCTCGCAGGTATTATCATTATTATTGTTATAATGTTTGAGTTTCTTGTTTCATTTCCTTTTCAGAACAAGATAAAAGCGACAAAATGTTCCTTTGAAAACAGTTTGTCGAGGTGGGAGAAGCTGAGAAAGTGCCTTGAATTCACTGCCAAGATGACCGTAAGTTGATCATGCTTCATTCAATTTATCCTTTCGCACATTTATAGCCATGCACGTCTGCAGTACACAGTTGGTTTTATCAAAGCTCCATTTATTTACTTACAGAAATGCTATAATTTAATATGACAGACCGTATAGTTCATATTGCTCGTATCTGGCGTAGTTAAGATCAAGTACTTGCATTGTCGCATCTTTCACGATCTAATTCTCAGTGTTTTCGTTTTCTTTTAGAGTTTTTCAACTGCTGTGATCGTTTCTATTCTGTTTTTCTGCATCTCTGACGCAAGTGCTTCAGTGGTAAGTTACTACCTCATTCGTAATATCGTAATCTAAAGAGGAGTTAGTAACTTTCGCCCGGAAGGTCGGGCACGTTTGGGAGGCTCTTATGTAACTATTTTTGTTCTTTACTATGAAAGAAATTTGGAGTTTAACAGATCGTAAACTTTGATGCAGCCAAGAGTGAAAGTGTACTTATCCGGATCTCTTACTTATCCTCAAATCACTCAATAGAACCAATGTTTTGGATTTCTCGTTTAACAGATTCCCTCTGAAAATGCAGTGGAATTTGAGAATTCGGATGAGATCAAAGTTCATATTGTGGAGAGAGGAACAAAGTATGTTGAGAAAATCTCAATTGACGAGAAAAATGATCTTGAGTTCTTCCATGTCCCAGCTCACAATGGACTCACTGAAGCCGACTACCTTTATGACTTCAAAAGTGTAAGTGTGTGTAGTTGTTTTGTGCGAATCGATCTGCGAAGCCGTAAAAATGACGTTTAGCAGCCAGCCTTAAGCCCCAGCCAAACGATTGCAACATTTCAGCACAACATATCACAACATTGTTGGCCCAACATTTGCAAGCTCCGGCCAAACGATCGCAACTCTTCAACGCAACATATCGCAACATTGTTGGGTGCAACATGCTGCGCGCGTTTGGCCACTCTGTTGCGACCTGTTGTGACATGTACATGTTGGGTGTTAAAAATCGAACTAGTGCGCATGCCCGGCCGCAACATTGTTGCACGAACCTGGCCAAACGAGTACAAATGCAATGTAGGCAACTGTCGCATTAAAAATTTGACTATTTTCAAATTTGAGCCAACAACACCCAGCATGTTGCAACACGTCGAAACCGGGTGGCCAAACGCACGCAACTTCATGCGGCAACAATGTTGCAATATACTGCGTTGAAATGTTGCGATCGCGTGGCCGGGGCTTTACGCAGTGGTTACTCGAAGACTAGTTTATTTAACAATATTGGAAATGGGTAAAGAGATCAAAATTTGCTTGGTTTTCTTTGTTTGTTTGTTGGTTGGTTGGTTGGTTTCACTAAAGAAATTAATCTTTAACCGGGCATTTTTGAGCTTTCTGTTGCAGTTTTTATTTTTTAATTTCCATTGTTTTTGTTTTTATTATTTTTTTTCCTCACACTTTTTTTGAAGAAGAAGTCAATTAAATCTTTATTCACACTTTTTTGATCGTATAACAAGAAAAACTACTGTAAAATAGTAGAAAACAAATGTAGGTCATATAACTAAGAAATATATGAGTTTTAAACACGTGTGCATCAGCCAATGTCTTTTTAAAGGTTTCTTATAAACAAGCAAAGATTGCTAATAAATTTTAGTCATGAATGACTCTCGGCCAACTTTTGATGTGTAAAATTGATCAAATGCAAAATTAATTCTGCTCCCTATTTATAAGGAGCAAAAGTTCTGCTCCTTATTCAGTGTGTTTATGTCTCTTTCGATATCATTGAAGAGCTTAGCCAGAAGCGAGCACTAAATATTCATGTTGTGAAAGCAACCTTGTCTGGACTTTATGCCATTACGTCATTGCCTCAAAGTGGTGATCTTGCATCAACAATAATATAATGATTCATTCTCGCATAGGTCACGTGCAAAAATAGTTCATGCTTATGTTGAAATTGACAATCGGATTAGCTCCTCAGTCTCACAGTAACGTTTCGAATACTGTCCTATTTTCGACGTAGCGTGGATGACAAAATAAAATTAGGTATACATAGAAAGTAGCAAAGTCCTTTTATTCCCTTGTTTGTCCGGGCTTCAAAGTAACGGCTGTCTAAGACAACACAGACGCAACGCCAACTGACGAACTTTTAAAATTAATATCTTTAACGCTAATTGCGTGACGAGTAACGCGCTATTAAACAAACAATGCATTTTTTCTTAGAAACGAGGAAACAGTTTATTTTTCTTAGCAAATAAAGGTTAACTAAATATTTAGCCGCGTGGTCGTAAGCTTCAAACTTCTTCCCAGTTTTTTTTTTTTTTCACTGTGCAACAACACGAACACCTCCTTGTTCCGACATTCGGAAGGGACAATGAACACTCCCTTGACAATCTGATTAGCTTCTGCAATTGAGGATGTCCCGATCTCAGTCTGGCTGCAGTTGCCATACTAACCTGTGTCACTTTGTTTTTTCTAGAATATATCGATGCGTCGAGACAATGCCAAGGCCACTTGTTATTTGGGGCCACTGCCAAACGACTTGCCAAAACCCGCTGACCTAAGAACTGGATTACAAAGGGTACGAATATCACTGAAAAGTTGCCAAAGACCCGAGATAAAAAAAAAAAAAAAACACATTAGGCAAGGTTTTTTTTTTTCCAGAGACAGTGAAAATCTTAAAAAGTATTAACTATTGTCAATATGGTAGCTGTCCTGAGTCTATGGCGGAGTGAAAAGAAAGGAAGCTTTCGAGGTTGCCTTTAAGGCAAGCCCGAAGGCCATTGATGAATAATTGACTTAAAAGGAATTTGATTTAATATTATAATTTCTGTCATCTCAGTACAATAACGTACAATGGGTATTGCACACGACTTTTATGGATATTCAGTGAGCAGCCCAAGATTTGTTGATCCTACGAATTTCGATTGACATGACAAACTTCTTCAGGGATATATTATAATTATATATTATAATTTCTGTCATCTCAGTACAATAACGTACAATGGGTATTGTACACGACTTTTATGGATATTCAGTGAGCAGCCCAAGATTTGTTGATCCTACGAATTTCGATTGACATGACAAACTTCTTCAGGGATATGTTTTGTTTCAACTAAAGATCTTTATAAAGTTGGCTTCTAAGGTTTTGACATACCATTGAGCCATCAGGTGAGATATACACAATTACCTAACGCAAAAATTGGATGGGTGAGGTAACCCGAGAAACTCGTAAAGACCGCACAGGTGTAAAGATAAAATATATGTCCCTTGAAACATATCCCTGAAGAAATTTGTAGTATCATGAGAAACGCATAGGATCAATGAATCAACTCAAGCTGCTCTAACTTTGTGCAGCTTACTGGACATCTATAAAAAAAATGAAAAGTGATAATAAAAAATGTGCTAAAAAGAGTGACATAGTTTTACCATGTAGTCCTCCACATTTTTTTCTTACTTCAAGATCTTAAATTTTGGGTATATATTTATTCGAAACAGTTTTTTGGAGGACTGTTTATTGGAAGGAATTTTTCGTAGGAAGGAATCTTTCGTTTTAAAAGTATTAGTATTACTTCAAAGCGTGACGCATAGTGCGTGGTGAAACTCTCTGAATCTAAGGACATCAAGGACAAAGCAAGTTCTACAGACAATAAATGAACACCACAAATGATTTCACAAGTGATACATGAGCGTAAACATCATATCAATGAGCATGCTCTGGAAACATTAGACTAACTGTTCTCACTCACTCACTACCGAACACGTTTTAAGATAGGGAATCATAATCAGAACAAGTTTAACATCTTTTCTTAAGGTTAGATATAAATATAGTGAATGAAATTGGGGGGGGGGGGGGAGAGGGGGGGTTGGTGAGGTCTTATTTTAATGCAGTGGTAAGCTTATAATCCGAGTTTTAATTAAGTAGGCGCTGCGCTTTTCCTTTGCTAAACGTCGGGAAGTATTGAAAAATCTCTTTATCGA
This sequence comes from Orbicella faveolata, assembly GCF_042242905.1. Lineage (NCBI taxonomy): Eukaryota > Metazoa > Cnidaria > Anthozoa > Scleractinia > Merulinidae > Orbicella > Orbicella faveolata. The sequence continues at coordinate 1,101,216 of NW_028301578.1, read as the reverse complement.
CTCGCAACTTATTCTTTTTTTTTTACTTCTCATAGGTATCTGAAGCTTCTTCAAAAAGAAAGGTCATTGTCCAAAAGCACTGGGCTGTTTCAGAAGAGGTCGACAAAGCTCTCCTCAGAGAAGCAGTGCAGGACTTCTGTGGCCTGTTTCCAGTCTTTCGCTTGCAAGAAGTTGACTTGAACATGTTGAGCTCTGCGGCAGCTGGCCTTAGGGACGATGGACGAACTCGTTCTGGTAAATACTACCTTGACTTCTGTTGTGTTTCCTCTTGTAACCCCGAGTATGGTCTTATAGACGTGCTCAATTCTCCTTCTGTTGACTAGGATGCTTACTCTTAATTTTCTTTCTTTAGTTTAGTTTTAGTGTTCACAATGGTAACCATGCTTAAGGTAGACTGTAAAATATTCGGCTCTTTTTTTCTTAAGTCTCCTGTCCTCGAACGTAAGGTCCAGAGCAGAGGCCAAAACGGTGAGTGAGACTGGGGAGAGACACAGAGAGGTTGATTACCTTCACTCGCTTTGGGCACGTTAAGCTTGCGCATGAATCGTTCTTAGGATCAACGCTTTCGGCTCGTCACGCCAAGCCAAATAGACCGACTGTTTTATAGTCTATGCCCAGGGAATTGCCCACCTGGATAAAGTGTGGTGCCCTTGGGCGGGAGTGAAATAAATGGACGGTTTGAAGGGTGGACAGAAACTAGAAGTTACATTATTAAATGCATATATAAAAACAGTTAGAAGTTATTACTATTTGACTCTCAAGTTTTAAAAGAAAATTAATTGTTACAGAACTCACCGTCGTCTTATTCTTTGTGTGCCCTTGAAAAACTTGCTGAACCCCACTGGCAATCTTGGAATTTTGTCATTCATATATGACTCGCACGGTGGTCACTATCACCATTACTATTCATACGAGTGCTTTTAAATATGTTCATGCCTTAATATCATTTTTATTCCTCTTTTGTGTCCACAGCAAGAAAGATCGACGTTAACAACTTACCTTTCTGTGAGCAAAATATTGCTCCAGGAGGAAGATGCAATCCAGAAACGTGGCTCTATAGTTTTGAGATCCGTCAACGTCACTGCACTTGGTGGGTGAGAAACTGCAAGTTCAACACGCAATCTAGTTTAGTATGCGAGGAATATGAGCACTTGTTCAATAGCATGATTTGCTACACAACTCGTTGTCCTTAAATGAATTGGAATGTCCTATCGTGAGCGAAATAGTTCAAAATTGGATGCACATGGAGAAATAAAATACAGCTTTGAAAACTAAACTTGTTATTTTGTTAAAACTAATTTGTGGAGATTAAGGAAAAGCATCATTGTTTCTTAGGATTTTTTATCCCTTAAACGTATTCAGAACAACAAACAAAGCGGTAGTGGCAAGTTTTCCTTGAGAAATGAATTCTTGGTCACCCCAGCTGACGAATCTATCTGCTTCTCCCACATAAAGGAACCAAAAGGTGGAAAAAAAGAAAAAAAAAACCAGTAAAAAACTGCTTGATAACGCGGCGCCGGCATTAATTTAAGGACGTTCGCGTGAAAATTTTACAACATTAATTATTTTCCTGAGACTTTTACCACTGTAAGATGATGAATTTTTTTATGTCAGAAATATAAAAAAAATGGGGGGTCACCGACTTTGTTTTGGAGAGAACAGGCCCGGAAGAACACCCTAAATCTGAAAAAATAGGGCTTCGTTAGCGAAGTGTGGCCAAAGTGTCTTTAAGCCCAAAAATATTGCTTGCAATTGGATCTTTGAAGTGAAATGTTCCCTGCCAAATATTGTTTAAGTGGACCAATTAAGTGAATTTAGGCAACTGGTGAGGTTTCTTAAAGAACAGGTTTGCATTTAGCGACCATAGTTCCAAGCGTCTTGTAGCCGCAAGATGGCAGGATTCGATGTCCCGTGGACAGAAATCTTGAATTTTTTTCTAACCTCGCACATTGATTTTTTGGACAATGTGGAGATAATCGTAAATAAAATCTGTTTCTTGAAAGAAATAGATTTTCGGGGGCACCGAACGTCCAAGATCGTTAAATCCAGGCAAAGCTATAGCAATGGCCACCTGCATTATCATTGTTCGTTTTATCAATTAGCGCGCGCTCTCATGCATGACGTGGCGTGTGAATTTGCGTGCGCAGTAAGGATGCGTAGAAACAAGTAGCGTAAAAGTCCTTAATAGACCTTTTTCGTTTGGGCCGTTCGTTGTCCCATTACAGACCACGTGATATTCTCTAGAGAATTGTTCTTTTATCCACCTAAGAATTATTTATTCATATGCATATGACTATTTGAAAATTTGAAAGGAAGAATTCTCAGTAGAATCATCACATGGTCTGAAATGGGGCAACAAACCGCCCAGTCGAAAAAGCTCTATTCTCCTGAAATAAAACTGCACATAGATTTTTTTTCAAACTTTGTCCAATCAATATTTATCATATGAGAACTTAAATTATCATAATATATAGATTTAGGCCAGCCTACAAGCGTAGCTCCTGAGCCGGGTTGTTCAGAGCCAAATAACCCAGGAAAAGGTAAAATTTCGATTTGAGTTTTGTAACTTTGCGTTGAGGTTTTCTGTATATTGTTTGGCCTTCTGTTTTGAGTTTTAATAATCACAATACACACAAAACAAAGCAGCAAAAAACATTTGCATAGAAGAAAAAGTTATTATTTGGTTAACTTTTAATCTTGGGTTTGTACCCTAAACCGTGAATTTGTACCCTAACACACTGTAGACGTCTTTGACTTAGGCACAAGAGTTTTAAATACGTCTTTCCTTGAGGACGAATTTTTTTTATTGAGCTCTTCATTCCGTGGATCCCCGAACTCAAACTTCCTTTGCCTTGTCCCTATACCCGGTAGGATCTTGAAAATAGTACCGGCCAGAGAGGCAGCTTGTGTATGAGGTAATTGGACTTAAGTCCATGCACAGTTATCTTTGTAGAATAGTTTGATACGTTGTTTTTTAGCTTTATACTACACTAGAGGGTCGTGAAGGGGGGTACCAAATCCCAGTTCCCAGCCCAAATTTTTGCCAAATCCCGGTTCCTAGCTTAAATTTGGTCTAAATCTCAGTTACCAAATCTAAAATCCTATTCCCAGTAATTGTTTGCAAACTAATGTGAATAATTAATTAAAAGCGTGGACTGACGTCGTTTGGATTCACATACCTTCACCTGGACTGAAGAAAATCTCTCATTCTTCTGGTGAGCAGTCTTTGTCTTCCAACCCTTGTTGGAATAACCATATTCAAACCACTTCAAGTTGTATCATCTGTACAATCCTCGTCACACTCGCTGTCTCCACTTGCGCTGCTGTTATACTCGTCACGTTAATCAGTGCAGGTGAGAACCTCCGTAGGCTGTTCGTCAGACTGACCATCTGGACGTTCTGCACTTTCCCCTGGCACTGAGCTTTGCGCATGAGGAAGTACAAACTGCAAATCTAATGGATGAAGCAATGTCTGTGTTTCATACAAATTCAGAGGCAGTGTCCCAGCTCTTTCCATGGTGTTGTCTTGTCGTACGCTTCGCTGGCTTACACACTTACGTATCGTTTTGACCACACTCTCATCTCTGCTTCACCATATCTGGGCAACTCGCTCCCCACTTTTCCTCCTGGTCTTTGTTGGCGTTTTGGGTGTTTTACCCAAGTCATTGTCTGTGTTGCTCGTGCAGGTAGCAGTGTCACAACAAGTTGCAGCCGCTGAGCCTGAGGTTGAAGACGATGAACTCTCAAACACGTTGTTTACTGTTCCTTTTTGAAAGGTGGCACTCGCTGAATCTCTCGGGTGAACAAGGCGCGTGATTCACTCTGACTCTCTACGCATTTCGATCTGATCATTAGTTCGCACTACAAAAGGCGCTTTTTTTAGGGTTACCTGGTTCAATGTGGTCCACACAAAACATTTCTAGTACATGGTCCGCAAACCCCCTCTTCGCAGCAGAATCCTCAACTCCACAGTTTTCCATAATTATCTTTTGTAATTCTCTCGGGCTGCAGCTTAAGTTTAACGAAAGTTGACAATTTTCCGTGTGTATTGCAGCATTTTTTGCGATAATATATTTGATTTCGATGATCATAGTCCGCGACTTGGACACGATTTTTATCTTTCCCGCCACGTGCAAACATGCGCATATCATTCCATCCACAACAAACCGTTGACCAGGAAAACTGACAAAACTTAACAATAAAACCGTGTGGAGCCTGGTTGCCAGAACGCGGAAACGAAAACTGTAATGATTCGATGTGTCTATTGAGGTCTAATGATGCAGAATTTCAATCCTTTATTCAAAAGGATAGACTCAATTAAGCAGTGGTGTCAAAAATTAGGGTCAGAGAGCACTGAAAATAATAATCCCTTTCCCATTTTCGAAATTGTTTATCCCATTCCCAGCGGTTGAATCCCAGTCCCAGTGCAGTAAATCCCATTTTCCCAGCCCAAAAAAGGGCAAATCCCAGTTCCCATTTTACACCTTCACGACCCTCTACACTAGAATCACTCTACAGTTAAATATTTTCAGTTTCCTGTGATCTGGTCGCTCTAGGTCCTCTAGCCGGTAGGATCTTGAAAATACTACTGGCCATAGGGACAGCTTGTTTGTCGCTGTCGTCCACGGAAGAGAAGCCGTCATCAGACGTCGCAAACCTGGCCAAAACTTTACCTCTTCAGCAGAAATAGTATACAGTACAATTTAGTGACACTGTACAATACCGCATCAGTATTTAATGACTAATCCACTTAAACAAGCCCTGGTAATTGCAAGGGGAAAAATAAATGCTAGGACAAGGTCATAATTTTTTTTAAATAGTGCACTGACCTTTTGAACCAAACTCTTTGTCTAATATCCAAATAATAAATTTACTTATAGTGTCTGTCACATATTCAGAATTCACCCTGTATACTTCATCGTACCTGGACACAAATATTTCTTTATCGGAAGACAAAGAATCTTGTAAACTACTTGAAGAATCCATCTTTCAATGTCGAAGCATGGCTTTGATGTGATCACTACCACAGGGGAATTTTCTGCTTATTTCGCGCCAATTTCATCATGTGTCATTTACATTTTCTTAGACTAGTTACTGAGGGTGGAAATTATTAACTATGCTAGCCACTTCATAAGGACCCCTGTGACCTATGTAATGAAACTGCAGTTCTATTTGTTCCATTTATATATAATTATTTTGTGCTCTAACTAAAAAAAAATTAATCGGGTTCAGTTAAGTTGCTGTTTAACATTTTTTTTTTTGTTTGTGGGGCGGGGAGGGGGGGGGGGGGAAGAAGGGTGGCGAAACAGGGGGTCAGAACCTCCTGTTTCTCGTACCCTGTTCTCCCGCTTCCCGTACCTTTATCTCCCGACTCCCGCCCTCGTCCGTTTTGGTCCCGTCCCCTGTAAATAAGGAGACTCAAAACACGTACTTGTCATTTAGTTGCGCAATCCTTTGGCGTTTCTTTTCCTTTGTTTTCAGCCTTGTTTCTCTTACTCACGTCTTTTGACAACCATTTCATCACCTATGATGTAATCACGGTAAAAGAGTTTCAAGTTTTATCGGAAGTAGGCCTCAGTTTTTCAGCCCAAGGGCGAATTTTCATTTTTCCTTCTGTCAAAAAATAAGCCAAATTGAAGTCAAAAAACATTTTGGGTTCTTGTTTTTGAAAGTATTTTAATGCTTAATAAATGATTCCTGCCTTCTTACAACTCCCACTTCCCGCCCTTTCCTCTCCTGCCCCGTATTCTCCTTGTCTCCCACCCTCCTGTCCCCCCCCCCCTCACAATTGTACTCATGTGTGCACAGATATGCAAACTATTCAATCTGATTAATTCCAGAGTAAATGGGATTACAATTTGTTATTTAGAAAGCGTCATTTTAGAAGTGACTTATCCTTTGCGTGATAATTTAATATACAGGAGGGAAATAGACTAGAAATGTTCCAATGAGAGTGGCTTTGTGAGTATGTCAGTTCAGTGTACTTTAGGCAGTACGTTTCGGTTAAATAAAGGATTTCCTGAAACCTATTTTGTTTAAAGGTATTCACGATTCACAAAAAAAGACACTAGAAGGAAATTTTCGTGACTTTTATTTCTGTTTATTCCATGAACAGGTAGTCTTACAATGCTAAGGAACAGTATCCAACTCTTAAAGTTTAACAATTCTCCTGAAATGATTCCTCTATCCTTACACAGAGTATTAAAGGCAAAAATATGTTTCATTAAATATTGATTTCTACAACTTGTGCCCACTGGACATATAAGAACTGCGTCCCACTGCCTAACACTTTGTTTCACTTGGCGTGAATGCAAAATTAATTTTATTAGGGCATTGAAATCAAGTGTCTGATAAACTTCATATAAGTGTGACTCCTCGATATTCTAGCCTGCTTTATGACTTAAGGAATGAGAGGAATGTATCAAACTATTCTGCAAATAGAACTTTGCATGGACTTAAGTCCAGTTACCTTAAATACAAGCTGTCCCTCTGGCCGGTAGTGTTTTCAAGATCCTACCGGCTAGAGGGACAAGATCATAGAAAACTGAAAATATTTAACTGTAGAGTGATTCTAGTGTAGTATAAAACTAAAGAATAATGTATCAAATTATTCTACAAATAAAACTGTGCATGGACTTGAGTCCAATTACCTCATACACGAGCTGTCCCTCTGGCTGGTAGTATTTCCAAGATCTTACCAGCCAGAGGGGCAAGATCACAGAAAACTGAAAATACTTAACTGTAGAGTTAATCTAGTGTAGTATAAAACTAAAGAGCAATGTATCAAATTATTCTACAAATAACAATTTGCATGGACTTGAGTCTCCGATCCGAACGGGGTCACCACCTTATCGTGGTGGAGCGGTTTGTGTGTCTCAATGACCCCTAGAGCTATGTCGGCTGGAGTCTTGTACTCCTGGTAGGGCCACCCATGCCGAACAGGTCGAAGGGTAGAGACCAGACAAAGAGTGACCCCCTGGTCCTCCAGGTTGGGGGTTGGGCGTAGGGTTAACAACCCCACCCCATAAAAAAAACAATTTGTTACAGAAACTGGAAACGCGGACAATGATACAACACTAGCTGGGGGTGTCACTGCCGGGGCTGCAATGACGCTCTTAGGTCAAAGCCAGCGGGAAGCCCAAAGGCCGATGGGCCCCATGGTAGCCCCCAAGCGACAGACGACTATCGGTTGCTGGAATGTGAGGACCATGGCAGAAGCAACACGGGCAGGGCAGGTAGCCAAGGAGATGTCGGACTATGGAATTGAAGTGCTAGGGATAAGTGAGGCCAGATGGAAAGGGATGGGATCAGTAACACTACAGAGTGGTGAGACAGTGGTATACTCAGGAGATGACGAGGTGCACCAGGGAGGAGTAGCCATCATGATGAGTGCGAGAGCAAAGAGAGCCTTGATGGAATGGACGCCGATTAGCAAAAGAATCATCACAACACGATTCTACTCAAAATACAAAAAGCTGACAGTGATACAAGCATATGCACCAACAAATGATGCGGTGGACGAGGAAAAAGACGAATTTTACAATCAGCTGCAAAACACTGTTTCAATCTGAAACAGACATGACATGATTGTGGTGATGGCGATATGAATGCCAAAGTGGGAAACAACAACACTAACAGGGAGGAGGTTATGGGGAAGTTTGGCATTGGAGTCATGAATGACAATGGGGAGAGGTTATGCGACTTTGGTAGTGCAAACGGATTAGTCATCACTGGAACGATATTCCCACACAAAGAGATCCGTAAGTTGACCTGGAGGTCACCAGATGGGAGGACGCTAAACCAGATTGACCATGTCCTAGTAAATGGACGCATGAGAACATCAATCCTTGACACCAGAGTTATGAGAGGAGCAGACGTATACAATGACCACTACCTTGTGAGAACCAGAATAAGATTGAAGTTGGCAAGGATTGAGGGGAAAAAGATAGCAAGGGAAAGGTTTGACGTATGCAAGTTGCAAAGTGAAGAGATTAGGAGGAGGTATAACATTAAGGTGAGGAACAGGTTCGAAGCCCTAGGAGATATAGAGGATCCGGAGGAAGAACACGATCTGATTTTAGCAACGTATAGGGAGGCTGCAAAGAAAGTTATCGGGAGGTCTAAAAAGCAGAGCAAACCGTGGATAGGTGACAAAACGTGGGAAAAGATCAAGGAGAGGAAAGTGGCAAAATTGAAAATGGAGGGTGCTAGATCGGAACGACTAAAACAGAGAAGGAGAGAGGAATATGATGCGAAGGACAAGGAAGTGAAAAGGAGTGCTAAGGAGGATAAGAGGAATTGGATAGAGAAGAGGGCTGCAGCAGCAGAAAAGGCCGCTGAGAATGGTAGAAATAAGGAACTATACAGCATAACCAAAACAATAGTCGGGGAACGGAGGAGACAAGAAGTAGGCGTGAAAGACAAACAGGGAGTGCTTAAGACAGAAATGCAAGAGAGGCTGCAGAGATGGGTAGAGCACTTTAGTGAAATATTAAACAGAGATGATCCAGTGAATCCTGTGGAAGAGGATGAAATAGAAGAACCGGAAGAGATCGGGGAAATAGATTTAGGAAGATGGCGATTACAAGAGGTTAAGGACGCACTAAAGGGGACAAAGCCAGGGAAAGTGCCTGGAGTAGATCAAGTGGGCCCAGAGCTATTGAGAGGGGACATGGAAGACACTGTACATAGGTTGACTAGATGCTATAACCGGCTTTGGGAGACTGAGAGGTGGCCGGAAATGTGGAACAAGGGACTGATTGTCAAGATATTTAAGAAAGGTGATTTGCGGGATTGTAACAACTGGAGAGGAGTGAGTTTACTGCCCGTAATTAGTAAGATATCCTGTAGGATGCTGTTAGGGAGGATCAAGAGAGGTGTAGACAAGAAGCTCCGAAAGGAGCAGGCTGGGTTTAGATCAAAGAGAAGTACAACTGAACAGATCTTTATACTAAGAAACATCTTGGAGCAAACAAATGGCTGGAGGGCGGGTCTGTATGTGCACTTTGTGGATTTTGAAAAAGCGTTTGATTCGGTAAACAGAAAAAGCCTATGGAACATCATGAAAAGCTATGGGATAGCAAATAAGATGGTGAGAGTGATCTCAGGCATATACCAGGGCTTTGAGTGTGCAGTTGTTGATGGAAGTGAGACATCGGAATGGTTTAAGATCAAGTCTGGAGTAAGGCAGGGGTGTGTGAGGCAACAGCAGACAAGAGAAGAGGAATACGGTGGAATTTCACAACGGTGCTGGAGGATCTTGACTTTGCGGACGATGTTGCACTACTGTCATCCAAGATTAGCGACCTGCAGGAAAAGACTGGGAGACTAGCAGAAGAAGCAGCCAGAGTAGGCCTCAAACTTAATGCAAGTTAGAAAGTGTAAAACACTGAGGACTGAGTTTGCTCATAGTTAAGAGGACGTCGTGGTTAATGGCGAGGAAGTAGAAGACGTTGAGGAATTTGTATACCTAGGTACTACAGTAAACAAAGAAGGAGGAGGCAGTAGAGATATTACGAACCGACTGCAGAAGGCACGTAGAGCATTTCAGAGACTAGGGAAGGTATGGGCAACCAGAGGAATAGGAAGGAGAACCAAGATACGCCTATTCAAGACTTTAGTTCGACCGGTCCTGTTATATGGCTGTGAAACATGGAAGATCATTAAAGCTGATGAACGAAAACTGAACAGTTTTCAATGCCAGTGCCTGAGACGGATACTGAGAATTAGATGGCAGCAAAGAATTACAAACATGACCCGCCTAGATTAGCTCAGCTATCCGCGGGCATGTTATAATTGTAATTTTAATTTTAATAACAAATAAAATGCATTTATGTATGTATGTATGCAGAGGTCAATGACTTAAGCTTCGAGGTACGACGAAGAAGGTGGAACTGGTTGGGACACGTACTCAGGAGAGAGGGTGCGAACGACTGCTTCACAGCATTAGGATGGACACCAGAAGGTCGAAGAGCGAGAGGGAGGCCAAAGACAACTTGGAGAAGGACGGTGGAGAAGGAAAGAAACAAGGCGGGGTGGAAGAGCTGGGAAGAAGCCAAAGCGGTAGCACGGAACAGGGGGTGTTGGTCGGAAAGCGTGACGGCCTTATGCGCTTACGGGCGCGAAGAGAAATGATGATGATGATGGACTTGAGTCCAATGACCTTATACACAAGCTGTCCCTCTGGCTGGTAGTATTGTCAAGATCCTACCGGCCAGAGGGACAAGATCACAGAAAACTGAAAATATTACTGTAGAGTGATCCTAGTGTAGTATAAAACTAAAGAACAATGTATCAAGCTATTCTACAAATAATACTGTGCATGGATTTAAGTCCAATTACCTAATATACATATTGGAATAGCCGACAATTTCCGGAAACAGCTTGACTCGGAAACTCGCTTCTAGTACTCCTCGGTTGTCCTTCTGAGCGGGTAGGATTTAGGCACAACCGAGAGTCAGCGGCTGCCACGTGGTCTTGTTTCGTACGGCGCACAAGTCTGAGTCAGCCATTTCGGTTACCCCACCCCTTCCCTACTGGAACTGGTAGCTTAGGTTAATGCTAACAAAAAGACGATCTTATGTGATTGAAAAAATTGACGTAGCATGTAGCCTTGTCCCATATGTTCAACGCAGTTATTCTGTATTTTACTACTACATGCATTTGAAGGCAGAGCTCATTTGTCGCATCTTAATCAAGGAAGGTACTTTTTCAAGTAAATATGCTAATTACAAGAATTTATTTATGAAACATGCAATGCAACTTTGCTTGTAAGCCTCTTTACTCTACAAAGCCCCCTTCTAATACGATACCTCACCAAGGGCCTAGAGGCCTGAGCCAAACCCTAGGGCACTAGATATAATAGAGGAAAAACTATCTCAAGGCAGACGTTTACTTTACAAGAGGTGGCAAAAAGTTAGTGAGCATTGCACACACAAAGAAAATCATGTCAATAAGGCCATTCTTGCATAGAGTTGTTGGAATAAAGTCTAAAATATGCCACTTGGGGTAACACCCACCAATGCCTTGGGGGTATTAGCGTTCCTGTAAGTTGAAAATGTGAGCTGTTGTGCTTCTGCGTTACTAGGTTTTTCGATGTACATTTCAGTTGCATTAATGATTACTGTTGTTCCCTTGTACTTGTTTTTGAAGCATGCAGGCTTGTGTAACTCAATTATTTGTCTGTCAGGGAAGATGTCTAGTTCTTTGAATCTGCA